>NW_021307466.1:14446-28307 GCF_002162155.2 Triticum dicoccoides
GGTCGCGCTTCTGCTGTCACCAGGGTGAAAGTGAAACCGATAAATCCATCCATTTTTATTCATGTATCGACTCCATGACTCAATCATTGTACTTGCTTCTTAGAGATCCATCATTTAGACTGTATCTCACCGGAACGAGAGATTAACACGATGGCGCTCCACGAGAGTAAAAAATGACAGCTTTGGATCTCATTATTTAGAGTGCTTTGGCACAACTAATTTGAAGGTAAACATTAATTAACGCTACAAATCCGACATGTATCCATTAGTGGAAAAATGGCTAGTCACAACTTTAGTTGGTAGCGCCTCAATTTCAATCATGCCACCACTATATTTTTTAAATAGTGGTGGGGTTGGCATATTTAGTATGGCATCACTGAGACCATAGTGGTGGTGTTGAAAATTAGGTAAATGTCACTTGTATTTTTCTTTTTGCGAGGAAAACTTTCGATCTATTCATCAAATGTCAAGGTAGTTCAAAGAACACCAGAAGTAAAAATTACATCCAGGTCCGTAGACCACCTAGCGACCACTGTAAGCACTGGAACAAGCCAAAGGCGCGCCGCCATCATCGCCTCTCCCTAATCGGAGCCGGGCAATGCCACTTGTATATGGGACCCACAGTTGGTACAAGACGTCACATAGTGGCGACTGCATAACATCGAACGCGAGCACTATTATGTTTACTTGTGGCGTGTCATGTGTTCCGCACTATATCATATGGGGTTTATTTTTTGGAATTACTTTTATTTGTAGTTATTTCATTCTTAATTGATTAAAAAAAATTAAGTATTTTTTAAAATATTTTAGCCAAATATTTTGAGACTTCAAATTTTATACCTTTTTTTTGTAAGTTTTGAACATTTGTATATTGTACTGTATTTTCTTTTTATTAAATTAAGAATACCGTAATGGGAAATGGAAACATTTTTATAATATATTTTTAATCTTTTTTATTTTCTTACCTTTCTTTTATAATATATTGTAGTTACTTTTATGAAAGTAAGAAAATTTAAATTGAAAATGCCAAATTTTATAAAATATATTTAGTATTTTAATTTTTAGTTAAAGTCAAAACATTGCTTTAAATTTTATTAAATTACTAGAATTATTTTGAGTCTTTTAATAAATTAAAAAATATGATTACTAGCCCATTGGCCCATTGGGCCTAGCCCCAGAGTGCATCGGATTCATTGTGTCAAAACGGAGGGGCATTGTACCCCCTCGTCCCAAATTCTCTCTTCGCCTGCTCTCTCTCTCTCTCTCTCTCTCTCCAACTTTGGGAGAATTATTTTGAGTCTTTTAATAAATTAAAAAAATATAATTACTGGCCCACTGGCCCATTGGGCCTAGCTCAAGATATGCATATTGTTCGCATATATAGTTCAATTGTCAAATGCATGGTATAATGACATGAATTGGTACTAAACTTCATATAGTTCAATTGTCATATATGTTTTGTAGTTGGCGCTGAGACTTGTCATTATTTTGTAGTTGGCGCTGACTTGTCATGGCCAGTGCTGGAGGCAACTAGGAGGAGGTATATGATGTGGAAAGGCTCAACCACAACCTCTTACAGTCGAATCAATATACCATCAAGGCCCTGCAAGAGACGAATGCCTTCCTGAAGGCGAAGAGGGGTCAGCTGATGAACGGGAGGGATGATGTCCTAAAGAAGGACTCTTAGGATGAGGGACAAGAGAGATCAGTTGATCGAGGAGAGAGATAAGCTAAAGAATGAGAGAAAACTACTCAGGGCCGAGAGGAATGAGCTCAAGATGGAGGTAGCTGACTTCAAAAAAGATGGAAAGAACAGTAGAGACAAGATTCGTTAGTTCAAAATAATCTTAGTTCAAGAAATATGATCGAACAACTACCAGGCTCGCTATGGAACGATGATATGTAGTTTTTGAAGTTGAATAATTATTTAGGACTTTAACTAGTAACTTTTGTGAAGTTGAACTAATTAAGCATGAGTACATATGTACATTTGTGGAGTTGAACTAGTTAAGTTGATGAGTACCTGACCTAGTTGATGCAGCAATACATCTTAAATTAGTTGATGGTTTAACTGCGTATTTTTTTATTAGCAAAAAATCAATTTGCTGGCGTTGGCCAAGTGGCACATCATTAGTGTGTGAAATACTGCTGACGTGGGCTTCAAGGTCACCATTATTTTTTAACAATGGCGCCATATTGGTGGCGTCGGATGTCCACGCCAGGAAGGCCGTTTCTGCCACGCCATAGCTAGACTTTTTCTGCACTAGTGATAAGCAAAGAAAATAGCGTCGGATTGCACTTTGGAAGATGGTTGGACGGTGACAGCTCCGACGAAGCTAGAAGGGACAAAGAAGAACTGATAACAGTGTTCACACACTACCTAGAAGAAGAAGACATCAAAGGGTTGATCATAGTCCTCGACGCACTAGACAGAAACAAAATAAATCTAACTTAATTGGAGCTCTTGGCCCACAAGGACACGTTGGCGTGACACTCACTAATTGGGCCTGCATAATATTTCTTTCTGGGACATGGAACCCCGAAGGTGAGTCAGACCCGCAATGATGGGAGCCCCTATTCAGCGACCTACGCGCTGAATAGGTAGCAAGCGTGCACCACATTCTCCCGACGCACACATTTTTGGGGCAGCCCATTTGCAGGGTGTGACGCCCCCCCCTTTCGTTCTTTAAATTAATTGCGTATTTCATATAAGTTTCAAATTTTAGAAAGTTGTGGATTTTGAAAAACAAATGTCTGAGAAGTAAAATAAAATGTTTATGAATTCAAAAAATGTTCATGATTTTGAAAAAGTCCGGGAAATCATCAAAATTTCACAGTTTCAAAAAATGTTCCTGATTTGGAAAAATTCTTTGCATATTCAAAACCTGATCATGATTTCAATAAACAAATTCAAAAAATAACAAAAATGTTCATAATTTTTAAAAAGTTCACGTTTTCAAAAAATATTTAAGAATTTTAAGAAAATATTAAAATTCAGAAATTCTTGAGGTAATTTTAATTTTTTTCACAAAAATTTAGAAAAAGTTTGCAAATTTTTAAAATACTTCCAAAATTCCAAACAAGAACATTGTATTAGAAAATGTTCGTTGAGTCAATAAATGTTAATGAATTGGAATTTTTTTGTGAATTTTGAAATTTATTACTAATTTTTGAAAAATGCTTGGCGATTATAACAAACTGTGCACCGATTCAACAACACGTGTATCTAAAAATGCTCACAGTTTCGAAAAATGTTTTTGAACCCATGAATATTATTGAGAAATCATGAACTTTTTTTTGCGGGGGTGAGAAATCTTGAACTTTTTTGAAATCCTGCCAATTTTTCAAGTTCATGTATTTTTTGAATGCATGAACGTTATTTGAAATCGTAAATTTATTTAAACATTTTAAATATTAAAAAAATATAAGAAAGAAAAAAGTAAAAAAGAAAAAGAAAAGGATAAACAAAAATAAAAATAAAAATAACGAAATAGAAAGTTTAAAAAAGATTTGTTGTTTCAAAACTTTTATCTATTGTACCGTGCGCCCAAATCACAAACTATTTTCACCGCCGCGCTTCTCACGGCGAGATCTTGTAACTATATCTCCTGTTGATAAATCAAGACAAACATTTTCTTTTTGAAAAAAAGGCAGGAAACCAAAAATCAACAAAACACAAAACAAAACAAACCGAAAAATCAAAAGCCAGAAGAATTTTGGGCTAAAATAGGATCCACCACGCTCGGCCTGCAGGTGGGCCCTGGATTTCCCACGTCCTTCCAGAAACATCCACACCACTCTCCACTGTCCACTCCACTCCAACCCACCCGTGATACACGCTGCCCGCCGGCCGAAAGCCATCGCTGCGCCCCAGTCCAGACCCCGATCCCATCACCGAATCTCGCGCACCGTCCACGTCCATGGCGTCCACGCCCTCCGCCGCCGTCCACCGCGCCGCGAGGACCTTGTCCCCCTCCGCGCCGCGCCGCGGGCCGGCGAAATCTGCCGCCTTTGTCAGCGTTCCGGGGGGACGGCCCCGGGGGCGGCGGCCGGTGCTGGCGGCGGCGCTGGGCGACATGGACATGCGCCCGGCCATCGACGAGAACCCCGAGGGCGTGCTCTCCGGCGAGTGGCCCGGCAACTTCTCCCTCGCCAGCTACGACGACCTCCGCCAGTACCTCGAGTCCCAGATCGTCTCCACCGACAAGGTCCGTCCGTCGCTCGCATGCGTCTTTTTCCCTTTCTGTGGCTAGATCTGATGGTATTCCGGTGGTTCCGTCACGATTGCGTCGAATTGAATCTGGTTCGGTTGGTCTGCTGCAGATGAGCCCCACGGCGAAGCTCGGGGAGGTGATGTCGCGCCCGGTGGAGGTGGCCACGCCGGACCAGAAGCTGGCCGAGATCGACGCCCTCTTCGCCACCCAGTCCGGCCTGCCCGTCGTCGACGGCGAGGGCAGGTGCATCGGGGTCGTCTCCAAGAAGGACAAGGCCAGGGCATCCAATGGGGTGAGTCGGTGCTCCTCAACCAATTCTATCTCGAATCATCAATTGTAGGCATATGTCTAATCTGAAAGAGGATGTGGGGGATTGTAGGAGTATGTCAAATTCAGTTGTATGCTCCACTGAGTGTTAGGTTTACTAGTAAGATGCCCGTGCTACGCTACGGGATAAAAAAAAGGTTAACTTAAGTTATAGTTACGATCCCATACGCTGCTGCTGACAAAATAAAAAAATATACAGTCATTGATCAAAGTAATGATGTGTTGTTGATAGATACATAAATATCAAGCACAATCAAAAATATGGTTTGCAATCCACAAACCCATGCGTCCAAGCCAAACAGTTTCTTCTCCATCTCCGCCTCACTGAAAGACTTGTACTCCACATTGAGTTTTATCATTGCTCGCTCTATCCTATATCAAGTTGATAGAGACCATGCGGCAGATAGAAAATCTGTTCACACACATGTGGCAACAACGGCGACACTGAATCCAAATCGGTCAACTTCACGACTGACCAGCTTTATCTCCGAATCCAAATTGGTCTGATTTCAAGTCCTCTTTGCTTCACTTGGACGCCACCTCCATCCCATACACCATTTCCAGCTAGAAATGGTAACAAATCAAGTACCTCATTTAAACCTGGCCTTAATATCAATAATGGAATAACATGATGCGACATATTGATATTTGTCCCCACAACTCAGTGCAATGGAAGTGCGACTGGCACCGACCCGTGCGTTGCCACGGGAAAACGTTTTAGAGGTGACACCATTCCAAGAGAGATAAAGCTCAAATGGATTTGAATATTTCGCTTATGTTTGTTAGCGAAAACATTTTGATTACAGTTTTAGCATACAAATATTTACTTACGAAGTAAACTTGAAATAAATAAAAAGAGGCCTGCATTTCTAGATGATGAATGAAAAAGATTGTAAACATATGTGTTCTCAGTCATGTATGCAAGATAGAAATAAAGCATGAATAAACAAACTTCGGCTAAAACATTACAACTACAAGGACACACATCATGACAATTTTCCAAATACAATGTGCCATAATGTCTTATTTTGTTTATTTGCCACTATTTCTTCATTCTTAAAACCAATCATCTCATGAATCATACAGGCCTCGACACAAGAACCGCATCATCAAAAAGTTGCATCATGGAAAATCAACAAAGAGCATAATCAATTGTTATTAAGCTTAGAGATGTATGTACAAGAATATGACAGAAGTAGCACTATCTCTCCCTGCCACAAAGTAGAGTATCTTCCATCTAAAAAACATAAGCGCTACATAGCTTATATGTGCAACAAGTATCTCCCCTCACTGTAAAAAAACAGAGTATTTAACTTTGCTACAAAGCAGCTCGTGAAGCACAGAAAATTAGTCTAACTTTCAGCCTCTGCTTCGCCTTCTCAGTGCACCGCACACCTCCAGTCCACTGACCTCTACCAATGCGGCTCTCGTCTATTTTAGTCTCCAGCAAGCACTGTTTAATAGCAAAATTATCAATGACCATGTTTTACAGTATGAAACATAGACACATATATATTGGTAATACACAACAAAGTATATACACGTTTTTCCCATTTATCAGATAGGTGCCTTGTATTATGTTACATCTTACAAAGAAATGCTCAATGTATAGGAAGCCACTGGAGGCGACGCCCCTAGAAGGCATTCATTGTTCTAATCATTAGATTATTTCTTAAATAAACAAACTTTCATCCTCTTCTACATTATATAAAGCAAGATTTGACTGTAACAAGATGAAAAGACAAAGCTACCTACTGCCTGCTACTTGAGCAAAACATAAAAAATATCTTCCAGCCAGAAACTCTGTTTAGTAAGATCAGGATCTTCTGGCTATTTTTTTAACATAATATTTCAGTCATCTTAAATTTGTTTCTCATACTGATGCTGATGCTTATTATAACTACTTTCCTTGGTGAGAAACACATTTTTTTAAATACCATCTGGCATAGAAGATCAAGCATATCACTCTAGGTTAGTTCTGTATGATGCAAGGTGTTGTAATGTTTACACTACATACACATGTGAAGGAAGAAATAATTTGTAGTGCTTACCTCATAGCGAGAAGGTACATTTGTTGTGCACATGTAAATGTCTGACGTGAGGAAGCTGACATTTACAAAATAAAAAATATCATGAACACTAAAGCAAGTATCCAAGTTGCCATTTTGAAAGTCCACTGCCCAAACTTCAGACCTGTAGATGGAAAACAATTTTAGATGACTGGCCCTGGTTATAAATATTGAAATTTTAATAGACACCAAATTGTACTTGAGTGATTGATACCTTGGACTACACATTGAGAACTTCTTTGTAGACTATGTTCTTTGTAAATTTTGCAATGGAGTTGGACCGGCCTTCCTCTTCCTTACCCGGGATAGTAAGAATCTTTAGATTACTTCTAGACGTAGCTCTAGAAAGAGCAACATAGAGCTGGCCATGTGAAAATACAGGTTCAGGGAGGTATACACCAACATTTGGTATAGTTTGTCCTTGTGCCTTGTTAATGGTCATAGCAAAGCTAAGTCTAACAGGGAATTGCTTCCTCTTGAACCTAAATGGAAACATCTCGTCGTCTGACGGGCAGAGAGGAATTCGAGGAAGGAACACCCTCTTACCAGCATGCTGGCCCAGCACAATCTCAGCATTAATTGCATTCCTCATGAACCCCCGGACAACCAACCTAGTCCCATTGCACAACCCATTCGCTGGGTCAATGTTCCGTAACAATATAATAGGGCAATTAATCTTCAACTTTAGGATGTGGGGAGGTAGCCCGTTAGGTGTTAATGAATTTAAGAATTCTGCAGGATAGTAGTTGTGTGGATCATCCTCAGCCCGATCAAAACTGTGGTATACCATCTCCTCCCTAGGAAATCTCTCAATCATCCTCATGTTGATCTTGTCAATGTACTCATTCCGAGTTGACAAAATTGCTCGAGATGTTATGTAGTTTGGATCTGAGATGTTTTCATCTTGCAGCATCGGGAACACATTTTCAATAAGCTTGTCAATATCAGAGGCGTCATCACCGGTGTTTGGTATGCAAATCTCATCTGGAAGTCGTATGTAACCATCATCCACCGTATCTTCGGTGCCATTCCCAACACGCAGAAGATAATCAGCAAACCATGGATCAACCTGAGCCCTCATATTACGGACCAGTCTTAGTTGTCTCATACTATTCCAAAGATAAGACTTACGTAGGGTCGCATCAGTTATCTGTGACCTTGTTCCCTTACGAACAATAGGAAGCACTTGTCTAAAGTCTCCCCCAAACACAACCGTCTTTCCACCAAACGGCAGGTCAGGTTGACCCATGATGTCCCTCATGCTATTGTCCAGGGCCTCGACTGCCTGGCGCTTTGTCATGGAGGCCTCATCCCAAATTATGAGGGACGCCCTCATAAGAAGCTTAGCTATCCCACTTTGCTTGGCGAAACTACAAACCCCACCGTCTTCAATGTTTAGTGGTATTTTAAACCTCGAGTGTGCAGTCCTCCCTCCAGCCAAGATGGATGCAGCAACACCTGACGTCGCTGTTCCAACAGCTATCTGACCCTCACCACGTACTTTTGCAAGTAGAGCTTTGTACAGATATGTTTTTCCTGTGCCTCCTGGTCCATCGACAAAGAACACACCTCCCTGGCCACTATTAATTGTCGCAAGTATCTCATCATATGCATATCTCTGTTCTGGGTTTAGAAAAGATGACAAGCCAATGTGTTCTGGGTCCACCTCGATCGTGGACTCCTCTATGATCTCCCTAGCCTCATTATCTGGGGCATCATATGAGTCGTCAATTTCTGGAAGAGGGAATGACGATATGTCCTTCCCCATCGATTGTAGCATGGTTTTTATATCTAACAGAGCCATCTGCTCAACTTCATGGGGGGACATGTGGGTTAGTCGATAGTCTTCTGTCATAGCTTCCAAGTGCCGGTCCCATAGGCCACGCACATCGCTGGGCTCACAAAAGACCAATATAGTAGCAAATAGCCTCCGAAGGGAAGATGGCATCTGAAAAACCTCAGCCTCATTAAGACACTCGTCGATACTATTGTCAGACTCAATAAGGCCCCTATTTTCAGCAGCTTCACGGAATGTTGGGAAAACAATACCATCCACTGTCCTTAGGTCTTGGAAGGATGTAGCACCCGTGACATGATTTAGAAGCACTCTAAGATAATACCTCTCCCCTTCAGCTGGATGTGCACACAATTCTCCCAATCTGCGTGTGTTTAGCCCTCCTTTTCCAATACTTGCTACCTGACACCCAAACAAAAGACGCAGGGAAATCCTTATATAAGATTCCTCGAGCCAACTCATATTTCTTGTTTGCCTCAAAATACTCGGTTAACATGGTCTTGGAAGCTCCTTCTTGAGAGAGGACATCATTCGGATTTGCGCCCGTTGGAAACGACACCATGTGCATATTAGGGAGGTGGAGTTGTAGTTGTTTAACAGATGGAAATATCTCACTAAGGTCAAAACCATAGATCCTCCATAATGCTTCTGGTGGAGTAACCCACCTGGAATCTCTGTATTGCTTTATGTTATCAATGCTCCCATCATTATCCACCTCGTCGATAGAAACAGATGCTCGATCATGCCCCTTGTATATGTACTTAAAGAGGTACTTTACAGCTTTTATGCTAGAGCAAACCTCGACATTGATGTGGCAATTATACCTTCTTAGTAGGTAAGGATTGTATGGAACAACCCACCTATTGTCTAATTCTTCACCTCGTACCTTTGCACGACGTCCATCATCTCTCCTCCTGTATATGGGATATGAGTCCTTTCCCTGAAGAGTTGACGCATTAAATGGCCGTGGATAGTAGTTCTTGCAACTGCCATTTTGCATGCACACATTTTTGGGGTTTAGGACTCCACAAGGGTCATGCATCATATGCTTGACGACAATCTTGTACAACTCAGGGTACTTGAATTTGTCTGGCAATTCAGCAGATATGATACAATCATATTGCTCTGGGCATGTTAGCTTGTACCTCCCCTCCATGATTAGGAGGAAATGAGCATGTGGTAGACCCCTTTTCTGGAACTCGACAACATATGCATATGCTGCTACCTTGCCGAGCATGTGCTTTTTGAAAAGTTGTATCTTGAGGTCTTCCAACTTTGCTCTAAATACTCGTACAACAAGATCAGGGCGATCCTGTGGGGTTTGTCCAGGCTCCAAGGCACCAATTATCTCATCCCAATTCGGGTTGCAAGTCATGGTTAAAAAGATATCTGGTTTCCCATACTTCTGCACCAAGGCCATGGCATCAAGGTATCTTCGTCTCCTATCTCTTCTTCCCCCAATAAATGATGTAGGAAGTACAATCCATTTGCCCACAGCATCCGCACGGTTTTCCCCAGCTTGAAGGCTATCAACAACACATTGGTATAGATCAGAGCGTATTTGTTTCTGGTGATTTCTTATATAGTCTAACCTAGAGGTTTCAACCTTGATGTACATGTCGACCACATATTGTTGGAACAGTCGTTTACCGTATAGCATGGTGTTAAATACACCACGACGTATTTGAAACTTGTAACAATAGTAGTCTCTGACCGAGACACATAATCGACTACTTGTACATGTACCTACGGAAATGGGAGGTAACAGAAAGAACTGATTAAGAAAATAAGTACACTGGGGATAATAAAAAAATGAATAAATGCTAATTTCATTATATGTACCTGGTTTCTTTCGACCACTGCGGCGGGATTGAAGTATCTCATTCAAGCTGACACCGTTCTTTGGGATCTCAGGATGCCAACCAATCTCCCCTCTTGGGAAGAACAAAGGGTAAGACAATGGATCATAGCATCCATAATATGGTTGGATGCTATATCTCTTGTTGTCATTACCAAACAGGACAATGCTACGGTCAAAATGCTTACATAGTTCATTACCCTCAACCCAAATAGCTGCAACCTCTGATGATATAGGCAAGTTATATCTCCGTTGGTCCAACCTCATGTCGGTGTTCAGTTCAATACGATAATCCTCAAGGTCATCGACTCCACCTAGATTCCTGAATGTTTCAGAATAAGGATTATCCTTAAGGATGTTGACAAGCCTTCGAATGACATCTCGGTCTAGGTTCGGGGAGCGCCGAAACCTATGTTGTAGACTCGGGTCATCATCGTAGAAGTATAACTCTAGATGCTTAGGTCCATCTTGTGTTGGACCAAATGAGAAGATGTTGTGGTAAATCTGACCATGGGTTCGGAATGTATAGACTCCTGACCTCATGTTTGTGTATCTATTGTCAAGACTGACTCCAAGAGTGGTGAATGAAAAGTGGCCATTGAAGTAGCGAATGTTATCCCTAAAATGTACAGCATCACTATCTGAACTTGTGTACAACATCTGAAGTTCCAAGGGTGGTTCTGACTGTGCTAACTTAATTTTTCCAGACTGGCAACAAAATCCATTTGTCTCATACTGGAACCTCTTTGCGCCGCAATGCTTGCAATCAGGCTTTGGCACCGGCGTGTGAGTACTTTTTGGTATATTCTGGTAAACAGTCATATGGGTCAGGAACAATGTTGTCTGTTGTAAAAGCATCTACCATGTCATCGCAATCTTCAGTGTTCCCTGTACACACATGAGATGAATTGTGTTATATATAGGTATTGCATTTTCTGTGCTATACATATGTAGGGAAATAAGACATCCATGGAATTTTTAATACCTCTCCCAGCAAATGCGAAGTACTCATCATCTTCTTCTTCGGTCATATGAGAAAAATCATCATCCACATTAAAGCTTTCCGTTGGGGAACCTGGGCATATGGAGTCATCAGGGGCCAATGATGAACTGTCCACTGATGTAGATGTTGGACATTGCACCGATGTGAGTTCCTTGCACTGGACAGTATTAGCGTCACCTAAATGTAATTTGAGGAATGAAGTTACTACATAGTTTGAGTAGTGTGTGTTATAGTAGTAGAGAAAAGGAAGGCATCAGCACCACAATCATACCTTTGCTAGTGAAAACTATGTGATCATCTTCCATTCCTTCAGGTATGCTTTCTAGATTACCTGCTATTTCAATGACTGTAAAAATGCATGCTCAACTTTGACAAAATTGGCAAATAAAGGAATGTGTATGTGAGAATTACCTTGAATTGTAGAAAAAGTTTGAGTCAGTGTACTTGGGTAACTAAAGGCATAAGAGCTTGATGATGCATGTCCCAGCAATGAACCTGTAGGGCAATTTGATACAATGGAATCCATGCATGGGGTATCTCGTCTAGATGCATAACTTGCATTACGTTGAGCTAGAAGTGCCTGCCGCTCTTCCGGTGGCAGGCTTTGCCGACGCGCTCGTTGGCGTGCATTTCTTTCTTGCCTCTCCTCTAGTGTCAAACTTTGCCTACGTGCTCGCTGGCTTGCATTTCTCTCTTCAAGTGTCATACGTTGTCGTTTCTCTCTTCTTCGTGCATTAATCTCTTCCTTCTCCTTAGGTGTCAAATTTTGCCGACGTGCTCTAACACGTTCTCGCCTTGCTTGGATTTGCTCTGGTGTACGGCTAGCATATCTTATTGCTTCACGTGCACGCTTTCGCCCTACAGAATTTACACGAGAAATTAATTAAGTGGGTAAACGGAATTATATAAGCAAACACTTCCGCCCTATAGATTTACCTTTTGAGCTTTCTCCTCGCTCCAATCCGTCGATTGATGTGAGCATACCAGTATAAGTAGGAAAAATCACCGTCGCTGATTGGTTTGTCACTTCATCATCTGAAGATGAGTAACTTAAATTTGTCACATCCGTTGGTTCACGTATAAATAAACCTGTTCGAGCACATGGCATGCCATTGGAGCAAGTTCTGTTGGGCTTGCTACTGCTGTCGACCACTGTGTTATTACAAGTTGGACGGTAAATGGTTAGGTATAAATAAGAAATATACAAGCAGATTGTTTTGCCAAACAGTAAGGTACAGGAACCAACCTTTTTGTTTTCCTTTAGCACTTTGTTGGCACGAGAGCTGTAACATTTGGGGTGTAATAGCTGCTAGTTTCCCCCAAAAAACAGAAGTGGAGGTTAGAAAAAATTGAATCGAAAGCTAGTAGGAACACTATATGCAATCTAATAAGACAACTATTCTTTGCCAGAAGTCAAAAGAAACATTCCTTAACCGAAGGGCAGCTCATCATCATTAGATATGAAATTGCACACTGGATGAATTTGATAATCATTAGGTAAGCAACATGAATAAAAACAAATGTTATGCACAGGTGTGGCAGCCAAAAAGTACAAGCCAAAGCATAATAGAATACAACAGTAAACCAATGAATTCCAGTGATCAAGTATGAATTTGGTCCTGACCTTTTAATTTTCAGCTTCACACCCAAATCCAAGTGTTTCTCCAGCAACTTCTAGGCTTATCAAATTTCTTCTGGACCTGCCATGTAAATAATCATTTTTTTCAAAAATTTCAGTGATTTAGTTGGTGAAAACCAAACCCAAGGACAGTTGGAGCTGAAGTGAGTATCTCTATGCATACATATGACTGACTAAGTCATGTGATTTTATATGAAGGGAAATATAACAAACCTAGCAACATCAGTTTCTCTCTGACCAACTCATATAAAATAAGCTGATCCACCTAGAACTAAGATGCAGATCTTTTAATTCTTTTAATAGGAAACAGACCAACTTGGAGGTCAAAGCCCCAACGATCAGTATGCATAAAAACTTAAAATAACAAATAAAAAACATGTTATACAACCATACAGTGATCTGCAAATTCTTGTTTTGATGTTAACTTCACAAATAAAAGAGGCATCATCATCTAATAGTAGTATGTGCAGATACTCATCTATTGCAATCATTACTAAATCTTGGTATTGCATAACACAACATACCTTGGTCCTTGGCGAAGCAAATTAGAAGGCGATGGGCAGTAAATCGACCTCCTCACAATCTGTCGATTTGAAGATATGAGAGCTTGACCACCGTGTTGCTTCTTGGGATGTAGTTCGAGCAGTGTGAGTCTCATCTGCCTGCTCACTTGTATTTATATTGGGCTGAAAGGGTGGTTTCTAGACAGTTCGACCAGGCGCGCGCATTTGGGTGACGAAAATTTGAATTTGGGAGGCGGCAGGGTGGGAACGATGAGGTCTGGGAAAGAGAGGCGGTAGCCGACCATAGCACCAGAACAGACAGTGGAGTGCGTCGGCGGGGAGGAGAAGTAGCATTAGGTGGCGGTGCCGCCGCCGCCGAGGATCAGCAGCCTGTAGCCGGTGACGTATTTGTGGAGGTCAGAGTTAGAGAAGGGGGAGAGCGGAGAAGACGGC
>NW_021307466.1:28875-47633 GCF_002162155.2 Triticum dicoccoides
TGAGGGAGGCATGAGAGGCTCCGAGGCGGACGGCACCGCCGGCGGCCACCACGCCATATCGGCTCCGACACTGCCGGTGCTACTGGTTGGATGAGGTTGGGGGAGAGCGCCGGGGGGATAGGCTTGAAGAGAGAGACAAGGGCATATTTGCAAATATGTAACAGAATAGTGGGTGTCTTTGTAAAATTGCCATGGGTTGCTTCCTGGACGTTGGATATGAATCGAACGATTGTGAATCAAAGTTGGCAGGCACACCATCATCACCAATTGTGGTTTTTATAAGAGTAGAGACAGTATCAGTAGCTGAACTTTCAGGTTATATGGAATGCTGAATCACAAAATATAACCAAATTAAGGCAAACAATAACACGATGAATTCCCCTGAGGGTCGTATCTGAATATTCAGGGATTAGATTAGAATGTCATGAACTTCAAAGAATAACCTCGAATGCTCATAACGTTTAGGGGTGGAAAGAAAATGGTGCCTGCTGAAGCGCAACCTGTAACTAAAAGAATCTGACCAGTAACATGCTCAAGTCCCAAATGTGGCACCCCAATATTCAGGGGTTGAATTAGATGGTATAAACTTTGATTAATAACCTCAAGTGCAGAGAACATCTACCCTGAATTTTGCATCTAACATGCTGAATATTACTGATATCAATTTTCCAGCAGTTACCTATATATCAATCAGCCTGCAAGTGAGGGACAACAGTAGTTCATTGCCCATAGAAAATTGTATCTCAAAATTTCTTTTACAGGGTAAAGAAAATAAATACAACCTAAGCAGTAAAATTTTGAGATACTTCTGTTTTCTAAATACATTATTTTAGTCCAGGACCTATTTAACTTTAGGCGTGATATGTGTGTTAGAAACATCCCTGAATAAAGGCCCCTACTCAAAGCCTCTCACCTTGCTTAGTGCATAGACCATTCTACTGTGGTGTTCTAGCATGGTCCTATTTCCATGTCGAATAAATTTTGTAATAATCTTCAGTTTGGCTCGATATGACCAGGACATGTGCACATAATTGTACTAGAGAATAATGTTGGGTTTTCTTTTGTAAAGTTCCTGAGATTCAGTCTATAAGGGTTTCTGATGATGCTGATCCGTCCTGCTCTTATAATGCAGTTGGACTCAACTATTGGAGAAGTCATGTCCTCACCTGCTGTAACTCTGACTCTGGAGAAGACCGTCTTGGGTAACTTTTGCTTCCTCTCTACCCTACAGCCTACTGCTCTACAGCATATAGTTAATAGAAACACAAAGTGCTTTTGGTAAGATGTGCTAATGTGTTTCTTTTCTGTAACTGCGTGTATGAGCAGAAGCTGCTGCATTGATGCTCAAGCATAAAGTTCACAGGATACCAGTTGTGAATGAACAGCAGCAAGTGATCGGTAAGAATTTAAAAATCCCTTCGGTTGCCATTTCTGAAAAATTAAGTAGATGTAGCCATTTACTTGGTATAGTTCATCTAGGTTGTCATAAATGCTACGGGATGCAATGTAATTTTGTAAAAAAAAGGGTTTGCCGCCATGTAGAACCATTGCTAGTAGCTGTTTGCATTACGATACTCGGGTAAAGAGATAACTGTGGTGAAAATGCTTGGGCTCTTTCTGGTTGGATGGAAACTGATAGGTCTCCAGTGATGCTCTTATGAGTTATGAGCAATGGATTTTTTTAATTTAATCTTTATCGAGCCTCATATTTCCAGAACATTGTACTACCAGTATAATCTACCATCCCAGGATTCCACCAAAAACAAGCCAAAACCTGCCACGCCCGCATACACATCAAGTTCCCCTGTTATCTGGCTGATTTCCAGCGGTTCTCAGTTCACCGGAACCTAGTCTGAGTTGCAGATGCATAAAAAATCCCAATGACTGCAGAAGACTGCACACACATTACTTGCCTAATGAGAACAAAGATCACTGTTTTCACTTAACTGGGTAGAATCCTTCCATTATAACTGCATAAACATTGTACTCCTTGGCGGAGCAAGAACACTGTTCACATCCATAACCATGTTTCTTTCTGACAAGCAGGGATCGTCACGCGGACGGACGTGTTCCAGGCTTTGGAGGCCAGCAAGGCATAAGAAGATGCTGCATCCTTAGTCCTCACTGTACATTTCGTCGGCGGCAGCAGCCTATTTAGCCTACGGGCGTGCCGCTGGTGTACAGTAATAACCCTAGCGGTGTGATATGTACATGCCAAGGCCTTCCTATAGCGTGCTCTTGGGGTGTATGAGTCGCGCCATGTGTTGTTGGACCTGTGTGACCTTGAATAGCTGTTCTGGCATGGGTGTGTTTGCTCTCTCTTTGGTGATGAAATTGTGAGTATTTGTGCAGTTGAGAACTTTGCTTTGGTTGCAGCTGATCTGCTATCTCTCTTCTGTGTTGTTGAACTTTGATCATTTTAGCATGTATATATGGTTTTGTTTTGAGATACATGTGGGAAGCTGTCCATGTGGAAACTATATTTATCTGCCTCTTACATTATCCATGTGACCATGTGATTTGCCAGAAATTTTGAGCTGTAAATTAGAGCGCGAGAACCAGAAAAGACATAAAAAGTAGGATGGTGCAAAATGGGATGAATTTGAGGCAGTTCAGCAACTACCCATTAGAAACTCCGTTGGAAGGATCTGGATTTGAAATTTGTGGCATGGTAGACGAACATTGTGTAACTTCTCACCAGCAAGCACCAAGGGTCTGATAGAGTAAAGCATCTCTTTCTGAAGAAGAGAATAAAACATCTTATGCCACGGCTCCCCCGAGATAAGATTTAGGGTAAAATTGTCGTGCAAATGATGTTGAAATTTGACAATATTGACACCATACCTCGAAATTTTGGATATACATGCGACCTACGCATCAAGAAATCAAAATAGAAGAAGGGAAATTTCTGTGAAGTGAGTACTAGCTAACTAAGGTCAATTCAGGGAAGCATCGCAGCCGCTGCCTCCCCCCTAAAAAAAGCTAGGGTTTGTGCCTCTCGCCGGCTCCACACAGGTCCGCCTTGTCTCTGGTGGCCCTAGGGCCATGTGGCACGGTGGATCCTGTTAAGGGCCATTGGGATGGCTCCGTTGTTAGTCGTTCCTTTGAGATTTGTTAGGGTTTCTATCCTGTTCAGGAAGGTGAGACGAGCGTCGGTCCCCTGAAGATGGAATAAAGGTCTGCCCGCCTAGGGCCCGTTCTGGTGGTGCGTCTAGTATCGTTGGTGGGCGTGTGGAGGTGTGTCTCCGGCGTATCTATCCTCAGTGGATTTGATCGTATCTTGTTGCTGTTCATCTATGTTCGTGTGCCTTTGGGTTGGATCCTTTCGATCTACGTTACTCTTCATCGGTGACGGTTGCTCTTCCGATGCGCTGGTCCTATAGGGCCTTAGCACGCCGACTTCCTAACTATCTACTACAACAAGTTTGGCCGACTCCGGCGAGGGAGGGGCGATAACAGCGGGGCGCCTTCGGCTCGCTTCAGTGCTTGTAATAGTCACTAGGTGGTCTACGGATCTGGATGTAATTTTTATAGTTTCTAGTGTTTGTTGTACTTCCGTCATTGAAGATGAGATACTTCTTCGTTCCTAAGTATTTGTCTTTTTAGAGATTTCAAATAGACTATCATATAAGAATGTATATAGACATATTTTAGAGTGTAAATTCACTCATTTTGCTCCGTACGTAGTCACTTGTTGAAATATCTAAAAAGACAAATATTTAGGAACGGACAGAGTAGATCGTTAGTGTTCTCACAAAAAAAAAAACTAGCTAACCGTTCATTTTTATCATTAAAAAACCATTCATTTTTGACAAATATTAATGTGAGCAAAAAAAGGTACTGTACATATTTATTCTCTAATTTTGCGCTATATAAACTTCACCGCTGACGTCAGCTAAATCTTACTCCTAGATGGGATTCTGCCCACATCGCCACTGCCGCCAACACCTCTAGAGCGCCCTCCCACGGTGCCGCCGGCGCCTCTCCGTCGCCGTCTCCGGCTGGCTTCTCCGATCCCGCTGCTGGTCGCCCCGCCGTCCCCCGCCGCCGGACGAGAACAAGAGGGAGGGGATGGGCGCGGTGCAGATTGGCCCCGAAATCGATCGGCGCCTGTTGCATCTCCATCCGCTCCGGGTATGGATCTGAAAACCACTTGATTTTCTACCGCATAAGCATATTGATCTGGGTGATTGTCCGTGCTGAAAAGGGGTAAAATCTAGTTTAGCTTCTGTCATTTTTTGCTCTATGAAATATTTCGGAACAACTTTAATCTGTCATCGTGTAATTGTAATGTTGCCAGTCGATTTGTGCAGTCAACATAAAAAAAAAGCAGTTAAATTTACCTTTCCTTAGAGCTAACTCTAGCTGATCCCCTAAAACAGGGTAGAGGAGAAAAATAAATAAATCTAGCTTTCTCCTCTAATCGGCACCTAGCCAAAGCCCAAAATTACATAAAAAAGGTAAAATGTTTACTCTGAGCCGCGCCGAACCCTTATATTTACTCCTCCTCACGGCTGCATAGTAAAATCCAACCGCGCCTCTCCGTCTCGCCTCCACCCAATCCCCGTCGCCCAATCTTCGCCGGCGAGCCCTGCACCGCATCCGCACCCACTCTGGGGCCGATAATGGCCGGATCCCATTGCTGTCGCTCCCGGCCGTCCATCCCCAGCGCTGATCCGCGCCGCCACGAGCGGTCCCGAGGCCGTGGCCATGCCGCCGCTTCTTCCTCCGACGACCGTCTGCCCGGCTTCCCCGAGCTCCCGCCGTCTCCACCATCGTAGAGGCAGTACATCGGCGTGCGGCAGCGGAATTGGGGAATGAGGGTGGCTGAGATAACCGACTGGCTCACCCACAAAAAGATCTAGATTGGGAGCTTCCATTCCGCTGAGCAGGCGGCATAGGCATATGACATCATGTCCGTCAGCCTGCATGGCACCGACAACCATTGGAACTTTGAATTTGGAGAGGTGCCCCGGTTGGATCCCGTCGGTCCACTGATGGTCCCCATGTGGTGGAGGGAGGACCGGGAGGCTCGGGAACGCATCACGGCGAAAGCCGACGACTAGGCGTACATGGCGGAGCTTTACTGCGGCTACCCGGAGTAAGTTGTGGCGGATTGCCGCTTGTACGAGCAGCTAGCGGCAGGGAGGAAGGTCGTAATCGTTCTGTCTAGCGACGACGACGGCGGCGGCCAAGGCCTCGAGCCCATGATCGGTGGGCTTACCAGGGGCGATTGGAGGAAGCTCGGCGAAGAGACGGATAGCGATTAATTAAGTATGTTTTGATTAGTTTAGTCTAAATTTCGGTTAATGTTAATGAAAAATACTATGAATCGGCACCGAATTTTGTCTTAGTAGGTTGTCTTGCGTCGCCTCCCTGGGCGACGCCAGGGGGCCAAAAAATCTAGCGCCGCCAGCCTCCCACGGCCATCCTCCTGCCGCCGCCGAAGCCGCCGGCGAGGTCCGCGGTGGCGACGGGCTCGATGACAAGGCGCTAGGGCGGGCGGATCTGCAGCAGGATCCCCTTGAGGCGGCAGGAACGTCTCTTATGGTGCGCCCGTGGGCAGCAGGCAAGGCGGCGCCCCTAGCCTGTGCGGCGGCGGGCAGCGGTCCAGGACGGCGATGGGCTTCCCTTCATGCATGGATGGTGGCAGCACTCCATGGATGAACCGGTGGATGGCTTTGCCTGAAGATGGGTAGCGGCGGCCACGGATCTGGCGTCCCGTCCAGATCCACCGCGGCGTGGTCTTGGCCGGCCGGCGGTGCGTGGAGGGACCGGTGAGGGTATGGAGGATCTCTACCGGAGTACCAGTAGCGGCATACGTCTTCATGGCGAGACTCCGCGCGGTTCTAGCAAGCCACGAGATTGGGGCGACACGGCTTCCGGTGAAAATCGCGCCTGGCTGCGGTCTTGGCGGACGATGGCGGCGTCTCTGACGTCGTTTCCTTCTCGAGGCATCGTTGTTGCAGGTCACGTCAACCTGATCGGGAGGTTCCGGGGGAAACCCTAGATCTGGGTCTACCGGATCGGACGATGGCGACGTTTCGATGTCGTTCTCTCTCCTGGGGCATCGTTTTGGACCAAGTGCTGGCTGGAGGGGACAAGAGGTGGAGCGGTGTTTCATCTTGTCCATTGATGACGGCAGATCTCGGTGGCGTGGTGCAGTGGAGACTCGGCGCCTGATGAGCGGAGATGGACTCGCGCAGGAGGGTGACGCTGCCTGGCGTCGTGGTGGCGTCGGCGGCAGCTAGACTGGGCAAGGTTGATGCAGCAGTACAACTCTGAAGATGGTTTAGTGGCAGGTGGCTGCGGCGGCCTCTTACCCGACAGGCGTCCTGGTTGAGGAGCACGCCGGACTGGTGGGTGCCCACACCTGGCAGGCTTCCTGGTTGGGACCTCAAGTCTTAGATGTTAGGTTTGGCTGCGAGGTTTGTTTGGTATTAGGCCCGGACTTTCAGCGCCCCTTCATCAACTGGATAGGAATATCGACAGATGTTGCTTAGTCGGTGGCTTTAGTCTTACTGTTGTATGACTTTGTAAGGTCTTGTGTCAATAATTAATAAAATGGCCGTATGCATCGTCCAGATGCAGAGGCCGGGGGTCATCCTCCTTTTCTAAAAAAAAAGTACTTGTTTGAATCAAATTTGTGTTTGTGCGCACCGAATTCTTTTTTACTCGGCTAAGTTTAAGGGATCGGCTAGAAAAGACCAAAATTTAGAGGAGTAAAAATATTTCACTAAAGGATACTCGGCTGTTTACTCCTCTAAATTTTAGGGGATCGGCTAGAGTTGCTCTTAGAGAGGAGGATATACTGTTGCTGCAGAAATGTCTGTCCATAGCAAATGTACCATGCTAGACATGATTAAGAGGACCTGGGAGGATACAATGTTGTTTTATGCCGTTAACAATAGTCGGTCATCGTTGAGCTTATGTAAGTGCTAAAAGTAGATGGAGATTCTTAAGGGAACATAGGCCTGAAAATTGAACTGCAGATAATGCTGTTCTACACCCCGGTGTAGGTTGCCTCTGAAATTCGTTTTTTCAAAGCGGAACTCCAGTAACTGATATCTTTGTTGACTGTTATGTTTCCTGAGAAAAGGGTGTGATGCTGCTTGACAAAACGTCTGGCCATAGCAAATGAATCCTGCTAGACATGAATAAGAGGTAAAACAGGGTATGTGAGAGGAAAGATAAAATGGTGTTTTATGCTTTTAACGATGGTTATTCACTGGGGAGGCAATGGAAGCGCTCAACGGAAACAGGACCGGTCAGCAAATTGAAGTACAAATTTATAGTGTATGATAAAAAAAATGCAGTATGGTTTCTTTAGTTGCTATACTATAGTCGGCCAAACCAGAGTACAGGTTACACTGTGTGCGACCTGGCAATGCTCTTCCTGTGTTCAATTTCAGAAATATAATCACGTCTGTAATAAGAGAAGCTCTTGAAATTGATGTGCACACTGTAATGCTAATAAAAAATCGTATCGGGTAATGCCATTTGTTCTAATCCTTTTATTTACTCACTTATTTCAGGTGTCGAGGTTGTTGACAGTGAAAGTGGGTGGCATTGTATGTTGCTCCAACTCAGCCAAAAGTTTCTGACGGAGACAACATGCATGGGCTGTCGTGTTAAGTGGAAGAAATGTTGCTGAATTGGCTGCCACCATCAATGTTCCGTCATAAAGGTTACTATTCAGATTACGAGGATGAAGATAAGCGTACATGAGCTATCTTCAAACCACGGTAGTTTGGGTGGTGAAATCTTGCCAACTACAGCTATAATTTTTCATATATAAACGCAAGTCTTTCCTAGATGGCGTAGTAATATGAGTTTTTCTTAACTTCATTTGCAGGCTTTGGATTGCTACTGGCTGATGTCTTCTTTGCAAGATCAATTTACCGAATCATCATATCTGAGGTAAGAGTGCACCACCTTATCAAATGGTAGCTGTTGGAGGCTGTTTGTGTAAATTTGGAAAGATGGTTAGTGTGAATGCACATCATCTTGGGAATCTATCTATATATTATATATAGTAACTACATAATCAGAAATTTTCAACTTTCATATTGATTGGGCAATCTGTCTATATATACTTGAACTTTGGAGCTGATTGTTTAAGATGCCAAGACAAAAGATTTGTGAACATAGAGGAGAAAAAGAGGACTAGATCTATCAGAGAATGCATGGATCCATTTGCTAATAAGAGTGGTTGTTGTTTCTTACAAGCCTTCAGTTGAGCAATAACAGTAGACTCGATCTAGCAAAGGCAGGGCATCTTCTTGGTGAATAGAATAGTAAAAATCAGTAGCAGCTGGCCTTGGTCTATAAACTGCTAATCCATTGGGCTGTCATGTACCTATGTGCAGCTACTGGGTCCTGAGGCTAGTTGAGTAGGTGCTGTCTGCTGTGTCGATTACGTTCAAATTTACCAGATTGTTTTAGAGGGCGTATAAAGCTGGTTTTGCGAGTTGCAAGGTTCAGTTGTGACTGTACACTTGACCGTGTATGCCATCATTCATTTCTATCCACAACCAAAATGCAATGTTGGTCGTGTCATGCATTCGGAAGTGTAGGGAGTATCATAACGCTTTAAGATTTTGATATCTGTCCAACTAAGTAGAAAAGTATAGGCGAGCGCGGCTTCATGTGGGTTTTAGAGGATTCACAATGTAATTAACTGTTACAGTACACCGTTAACTAACCAGTGGTGATTATGTCTACTCCTACTATGAAACAAGAACCGGTTAGGGGCTCAGATCCAAGTCATGCAAATGGGATCCCATAGGCTTTTTAATTCTTCCCATAGGCTTTTTAATAGTGGAACCCGCAAGATGCAAGTTTAGAGAGCAATCTTCAAAGTCACGGAAATCTAGCAAATCACACAAAGTTTTGGAAATAGTGGAGACACTAGCACCCAAATCACACAAGGCATGAAACTCATAATTTTTAATTTTTATTTTAATAGTAGGTTCCCACTCATCATAGAGTTTTCTAGGGATAGAAACTTTCAACTCAGGTTTTTCTTCATAAGATTGCATCAAGGCATCAACAATATGTTCGGTAAAGGCCTTATTTTGACTATATGCATGAGGAGAATTTAGCACGGATTGCAATAAGGAAATCATTATTATTGGTATTGGTGAAGTCACATAATTTGATAGCATCTTGAGCCATCGCGACAAACAAGCAATCCAACACACGAGCAAACAAAAAGGCAAACGAGAAAAAGGCGAAAGGGAAAGAGAGGGCGAATAAAACGGCAAGGGTGAAATGGGGGAGAGGAAAACGAGAGGCAAATAATGTAATGCGAGAGATAGAGATTGCGATGGGTACTTGGAATGGTTGACTTTTGCGCCAAACTCCCCGGCAACGGCGCCAGAAATTCTTCTTGCTACCTCTTGAGCACTGTGTTGGATTTTCCCGAAGAGGAGAGGATGATGCAGTAAAGTAGCATAAGTATTTCCCTCAGTTTTTGAGAACCAAGGTATCAATCCAGTAGGAGGTCACGCACAAGTCCCTCATACCTGCACAAAACGATAGCTACTCGCAACCAACGCGATTAGGGGTTGTCAATCCCTTCACGGTCACCTACGAGGGTGAGATCTGATAGAGATGATAAATAATATTTTTGGTATTTTTGATATAGAGATGCAAAGTGAAAAGTAAAAGGCAAAGTAAAAACAAAGCAAGTATTAAAGTAATGGAGATTGATATGATGAGAATAGACCCGGGGGCTATAGGTTTCACTAGTGGCTTCTCTCAATAGCATAAGTATTCTACGGTGGGTGAACAAATTACTGTTGAACAATTGATAGAATTGAGCATAGTTATGAGTATATCTAGATATGATCATGTATATAGGCATCACGTCCGAGACAAGTAAACCGAAACGATTCTGCATCTACTACTATTACTCCACTCATCGACCGCTATCCAGCATGCATCTAGAGTATTAAGTTAAAAATAGAGTAACGCCTTAAGTAATATGACATGATGTAGAGGGATAACTTCATGCAATATGATAAAAACCCCATCTTGTTATCCTCGATGGCAACAATACAATACGTGCCTTGCAACCCTTTCTGTCACTGGGTAAGGACACCGCAAGATCGAACCCAAAGCTAAGCACTTCTCCCATTGCAAGAACTACCAATCTAGTTGACCAAACCAAACGGATAATTCGAAGAGACTTGCAAAGATAACTCAATCATACATAAAAGAAATCAGAGAAGATTCAAATATTATTCATAGATAAGCTGGATCATAAACCCACAATTCATCGGTCTCAACAAACACACCGCAAAAAGAAAATTACATCGAATAGATCTCCACAAGAGAGGGGGAGAATATTGTATTGAGATCCAAAAAGAGAGAAGAAGCCATCTAGCTACTAGCTATGGACCCGTAGGTCTGAGGTAAACTACTCACACTTCATCAGAGAGGCTATGGTGTTGATGTAGAAGCCCTCTGTAGTGGATGCCCCCTCCGGCGGAGCTCCAGAACAGGCCCCAAGATGGGATCTTGTGGATGCAGAAAGTTGCGGCGGTGGAATTAGGTTTTTAGGCTCTCTCCTCGATCTGTCGGGGGTACGTAGGTATATATAGGAGGAAGGAGTACGTCGGTGGAGCAACAGGGGGCCCACGAGGTAGGGGGGCGCGCCCAGGGGGGAGGGCGCGCCCCCCACCCTCGTGACCGCCTCGGTTGTTCCTTGGAGCAGGGTCCAAGTCTCCTGGATCACGTTCGGTGAGAAAATCACGTTCCCGAAGGTTTCATTCCGTTTGGACTCCGTTTGATATTCTGTTTCTTCGAAACACTGAAATAGGCAAAAAACAGCAATTCTGGGCTGGGCCTCCGGTTAATAGGTTAGTCCCAAAAATAATATAAAAGTGGAAAATAAAGCCCAATATAGTCCAAAACAGTAGATAAAGTAGCATGGAGCAATCAAAAATTATAGATACGTTGGAGACGTATCAACGGACGCCATTGAAGATTTTATGGACCATCTTCAACAAGAGACATGTGTTCTGGACCTCAATATCGATTAGGCCAAGCCCCCCCTCTGAGCGGAGACGGCAAGCCTCGTGCCATGCAACCTGGCAGTCCCCCCAGAGCACTCGCTTGCCCCTTTCCAAAACATGGCCCTTCTGGGACGGTCCATCTTGGCCACAGTACCTTCCGGGAGGGGCAAAACAGACATGGCATGGGTGGGGATAGCAGCCAGAACCGCAGAGGAGAGTGTCAAACGCGCCCCCTGGTCAAGTGTGTATGTGCGCCACCCAGGAATACGCCGCTCAATTTTGATCGGTAAGAAGTCCAGGGCACTAGCAGGCAGTTTTTCATTGGAGAGAGGCAGGCCGAGATAAGTCTGGGGGAATGTCGACAGCAGGCAGCCAAGCTCCGCAGCTAGCAAGGCAGCACGTCCAGGGTCGACGTATATGGGGACGAAGGTGCTTTTGTGGAAGTTGATAGTTAACCCCGTGGCAGCAGAGAAGGCATCCAAAATAGATCATAGCCGAGAAAGCTGCCTCTGATCAGCACGGACCAACAGGAGGGTATCGTTGGCGTACTGAACAACAGGACAGGGCAGATCATCTACCAGAGGATGCAGTAGCCGGTCAGGGGAGTCATCCTTGAAAATCAGTTGGTGGAGGAGGTCCGCAACTATTAAGAAGAGGTAGGGTGACATTGGGTCCCCTTGCCGCAGTCCCTTTTTACACTGTATCCATCTGCCGGGGACCCCGTTCAACAATACTGCCGTTTTGCGGGTGGTAAGGATATTATGGATCCAAGAGCACCAACGATCGCCAAATCCGCGCGCCCGCATGATTATACCCAAAGCATCCCAGCTGACAGAATCGAAGGCTTTCTTGAAATCCAATTTAAGGGCAATCGCCGGCTTCTTCCGAATTCGACAGCTCTGGACCAAATCCGCCGCGTACAAGAAATTATCAGCGATGCACCTCCCGGCAATAAACCTAGATTGTTCAAAGGACACCAAGAGCTCAATAAATTTCTGCAGTCGTGTGTTCAAGATCCGGGAGATAATTTTCATGATGCAATTTTGAAGGGAAATGGGCCGGAATCCATCTGCCGAGAGCACCACGTCGCACTTCGGCAGAAGAGTAATAAATGCACGGTTAATACCATCCAGGTCCACCTCACCAGAGTAGAAGTCATTCAAGAAGTCCAACAGGTCCACAGAAACTGTGTCCCAAAAGGTTTTGAAGAAGGCAGGACCGAACCCGTCCGGACCGGGGCTGCTGTTGGACCGCATAGCCTAGACCGCCACTTTGAGCTCCTCCATGGTGAAAGGCCTCTCAAGGTCATCCAGACCAGGCACGCGTGCCAAGTACACACGATGGTCGAAGCTCCACGAAGAAGGGGTGGCAGTGCCCAAGAGAGACGAATAAAAATCCGACAACAGCCTAGCTTTGTCTCCATGCAGGACTTGAATTTGATTTTTCCGAAGACGAGCAGACGCGCCGGCATGAAGGAAAGAAGTGTTGCGGTCACCAAGCTTGCAGAGCCGATAAGCATACCGTTGTCGCCAATAAATATCAAGTTTTTTATATTCCTCGGAAAGGCGGCCCTTAACAGATGATCGGAGGAGGAGCTCAGGAGGCGAGAGTGCACGAACCTCCTCAGTCAAGTCCAGACATTCGATGACCGCACGGCAGTTAGAAACCACCTCGGCGGGGCGCTTGCGTTTCTTGGCCCGTTTCTTGGAAGCACACCTAGCCCACTTCAGCGACCGGGAAAGCCATTGAGCCGCACGCCCTCTCCGGTTCTGAGGCCTCGCCCAGACGCTACGTATTAAAGCACGGTATTCCTCAGAGAAGGCCCAACAACGCTCATACCGAAAGAACGAGCCGGCCGGCGCACGAGAGACGGCCTCGACGACCAGCGGGACATGATCTGACGTGGTGCGTGTGGCGGAGCGTAGAGTCGTGTTGAACAACAAGGAGCTCCACTCAATATTGATCAGCGCGCGGTCGAGGCGGACGAGAGTAGGATCAGCCCTACAATTGGATGAGGTGAAGCGACGGTCGACGAGGGGAAGGTCCTGAAGGGACAAGTCGTCGACGGCCAGGTTGAACTCCGCAGCTGCAGCGGCATCGAAGTTTTGGTTGTTCTTATCATCGGGGCATCGGGCGAGGTTGAAGTCGCCTACTAGGATCCACGGGAGAGCACATGTTTCAGCGATGGCGCGAATTTCCGCCAGGAACTCAGGGCGCCGATCAGGAGTGCACGGTGCGTAGACGTTGGTCACTACGAAGGGCGAGGCGTCGGCCGCAAACACAAAGAATGAGGTAAGCGTGAAGTTGAGCTCCATGTCCCTCTGGTGTGTGACCAACCCATCGCGCCAGACAGTCACGAGCCCACCCGAGGCACCGTTAGAAGCCTTGAAGGCTAGCGACGAGAGACCAGGAGGGAGGAAGGACGCCGCTTTACGGGTGGGCACATCAGTCAACTTCGTTTCTTGCAAGCAGACGATGTGGAGAGGATGAGCGTCAAAGTTCTTCTTCACGTCAAGGCACTTGGCTGGGTCATTAAGACCACGGACGTTCCAAGAGCAGAGCGCCCATTTTTTAAGCGGGTTTACTGCCATATATACACTACAGGGACACCACAAACAGCAGACGCGAGACACAGCCCGCCGCGAGACGCAGGAAACATAGCAAGGGGACCCAAACACACACCTACAAGCCTATATACAAACACACACACAACAGCGGGGGGAGAAGCACGACCCACCCACAGGAGATGCCCAGAATGCAACATGAGGTCGCCGACCGGCCTGGCATCTCAAGACCAAAATTGGATCGCACCAAAACAGACCAACGCCGAACACTCGAGCGCACGAGAGGCACAAAAACGAGGGGGAACTGATCATGGCAGTGCGGGCGGCACCGGGAAACGCTCACAGAATGGCTTCGGTTGCAGAGTCGGGGAGCTCGCACTCGTCGGCTATCATCTTGACCTCCAGCTCCGTGAAAAGAGGGGGACCACCGGGCTTCACGGGAGCACCATCACCGCAGCGGGCGGCCTTGAGCAGGACGGCACGCTCGAGCACCGTCCGCCGCATGGAGGGCCCTAGGCTACGGATACGTGCACTAGCGCGCACCGGAGCATCAGGCTTGTGGATCGGTGAAGAGGGAGAGCAAAGCACCTTAGGTGCTGCCATTGCCATTGCCAAGAATATATAGGCGCAGGGCGCCAGTACAACAGGGGCGCGGAGCGCCAGTACAGGAGAGAGAGCGCGTAGCGCTAGTACGTGCATGGGATCGTGGGTAGATGCATGCAGTACGTGGGGGAGTGGAGAGGACTGCTAACACCCCGCCGCAGTTTGAGCGTCCGGCGGCCGGACGCACAAGCTGGACCGGAAATCTTGGAACGCCGCCGTGGGCAATCCTTTGGTGAGCACGTCGGCGAACTGTTGGGAGGTGGGCACATGGAGAACCCGCAGCTCACCCAATGCCACTTTCTCGCGTATAAAGTGGATGTCGAGCTCGATGTGCTTGGTCCGGCGATGGTGGACAGGGTTGGCCGCCATGTAGACGGACGAGATGTTGTCGCAGAAGATAATGCTGGCGCGAGCTAGAGGTACAGCGAGCTCGCCAAGAAGTTGGCGGATCCAGCAGCTCTCGGCAACCGCGTTTGCAACTGCGCGGTATTCTGCCTCGGCGCTCGAGCGAGACACCGTCGCCTGTCGTTTGGACGACCATGATACAAGCGAGTCGCCGAGGTACACAGCGTAGCCGGACGTCGATCGGCGCGTGTCTGGGCAGCCGGCCCAGTCCGCGTCGGAGTAGGCGACGAGGTCGAGGGAGCCAAAGCGCCGGAGATGGAGACCATGCGATGTAGTGCCGCGTAGGTAACGCAGGATGCGTTTGGCCAGTGCACGGTGGACGTCGCGGGGATCATGCATCACCAGACAACACTGTTGGACGGCGTAGGCGATGTCGGGCCGGGTCATGGTCATGTACTGGAGTGCGCCGACGATGCTGCGGTACTCGGAAGCGTCGGAGACGGGGGCACCATCATGGGCAGACAGCTTGGCGCGCGTGTCGACCGGCGTGGGCGCCGGCTTGCATCCCTGCATGTTGGCGCGCTCGAGCAGTTCGTCGGCGTACTTGCTCTGGGAGAGGAAGAAGCCATCCGCGGTGCGAGTGACGGCGATCTCGAGGAAGTAGTGTAGAGGCCCGAGGTCTTTCATGGAGAACTCGGTCGACAGGAGCTGCTGGAGGTGGCGAAGAAGCGCCGTCGTTGAGGCAGTGAGCACAATGTCGTCGACGTACAACAGGAGGTAGGCAGTGCCGGCGTCGGAGTGGAGCACGAAGAGCGACGGATCCGCCCGCGAAGTGGTGAAGCCGAGGCTGTGGACGAATGCGGCGAACCGCCCAAACCACGCCCGCGGCGCCTGCTTGAGCCCATAGAGGGACTTGTCCAGCAGACACACGTGCTCAGGTCGACTCGTGTCGACGAAGCCAGCCGGCTGCTGGCAGTAGACCTGCTCGGAGAGATGCCCGTGGAGGAACGCGTTGTTGACGTCCATCTGGTGCACTGGCCACTGGCGCGCGGCGGCGATGGTGAGCACGACGCGGATGGTGGCCGCCTTGACCACCGGAGAGAATGTCTCGTCGAAGTCGACGCCGGGGCGCTTTGAGAAGCCGCACACCACCCAACGTGCCTTGTAGCGTTCGAGCGAGCCATCGGACTTGAGCTTGTGGCGAAGAGCCATTTGCCGGTGACGATGTTGGCGCCGCGGGGTCGAGGGACGAGGCGCCACGTCTGGTTCTCCATGAGAGCCCTGTATTCTACCTGCATAGCAGAAAGCCAACAAGGATCTCGCATAGCCTCACGCACGGTTTTTGGGATGGGTGAGATGTTGGATGGTGCAGTAGTAACGTGGTGCTGTTCATACTTGGGATTGGGGAAGAATTTGCCAGCCTGAGCTCTTGTCTGCATTTTGTGTGTAGGTGCAGTAGGGGGTTGGCGTCGTGGCTGTGGTGGCGAGGGGGGGTGACCGTGGCGAACTGTGGTGATGACTGGGCTGGCGGGGAGGCGTCCGGCATGGTGTGGTCTGGGGTGTTAGGGGCTGGCGTGGTAGTGCGGTCGGACGGGGGTTGGGATACATGCGTGGTATCGGTGGCGACCGGGGTAGATGCGGGCGCTGGTGAGGGTCGGGAATGGGGTCGTGTGGGTAGGGTAGGTAGATCGTCGAGGAGATCAGCAACCGGTGCTGGGCTTGGTTGTTCGGCATGGAAGGGAAAGCGGTGCTCATCGAAGACGACATGGCGAGATGTGATGACGCGGCCCGTGGCACGATTGAGACACCGGTAACCTTTGTGGTCGGCGGTGTACCCTAGGAATACGCAGGGGGCCGATCGAGGCGCGAGTTTGTGGGGTGCAGTGGCTGCTAGATTTGGAAAACACAGGCACCCGAAGACTCGCAGGGTGGTGTAGGTGGGGTGAACACCGTAGAGTAGGAAGAAAGGTGTTTGGTTGTGGCGCGGCCGGCATGGGCGTCGGTTGAGGAGGAAGGTGGTGGTATTGAGGGCTTCGGCCCAGTAGGGGAACGGCATATGTGCGTGTATGAGGAGTGATCTGGCGATGTTATTGAGCGTCCTGAGGATGCGCTCGGCACGTCCGTTCTGAGGCGACGTGTAGGGGCATGATAAGCGGAGCACTATGCCTAGCGAGTAGAAGAATTGGCGCGATGCATGATTGTCGAACTCCTTGCCATTATCGGTTTGGATAGTGAGCATGGATAGGCGAAAGTGGTTGTGGATGAATGCAGTGAAAGCGCGTAGAGTGGGTAGCACATCAGACTTGTGGCGAAGCGGGAACGTCCAAACAAAGTGACTGTAATCATCGAGTAGAACAAGGTAATACTGATAACCAGATATACTGAGTACGGGAGATGTCCACACATCACAATGTACAAGCTGGAAAGGAAAATACGACACATGTTCGGAAGTGCTAAATGGTAGACGAACACTTTCGCCTAGTTGACACGCTTGGCAAACGGTGCTGGGGCTAGCTACATGATCCAGCGACGAGCTCTTGAGAGTGTGGTCCAAAGCATCAGCGCCTAGATGCCCAAGGCGTTGATGCCATAGATCACGGGAGACGGCAGTCAGGGCATGGTGGGTGCGGCTCGGTGGCGATATGGTGGACATGGGGTAGAGCTCGTCGTCGTCGGAGTTACATCGGAGGATCACCTTCTTCGTTCTTCGGTCCTTAACAGAAAAACCAATGTCATCAAACTCGACATTAACAGGGTTGTGGCGAGCGAGGGCTTTGACGGACAGAAGGTTTTTGATAATGTGTGGGGAGACTAGAACGTGTTGCAGAGAAAGGGGTGATTGGGCTGTAGGAATGGTGGCGTGGCCAATGTGCGTGGCGGGGAGCAAGGATCCGTCGCCAACTACTATGGAGGTAGAAGAACAGGGAGCAGAGGAGGAGAGCATACCGGGGGACGACGCCATGTGTGTGGTTGCGCCGGTATCCATGTACCAGTCGGAGCCAGGCAGCTGCGGTTGGTGCTGCTGAAGAGTCATGGCGTTGAGCGCCTGTACCAGGGCGCTCTGGTCCCAGGCAGGCGCGTTGGAGTTGGGCGCTCCACCAGCGAGGGCACCATACAGCGGGTGCGGCGGCACCGCTCCAGCTGTCCAGTGTGCCGGCATGGATGGGGGTGGCGGGGACGCGTTGGGGCCGTAATGCGCGGCCACACCAGCGAAGGGGGACGCGCCACTGGGGCGGGGCCCAAGGATGCCCGCACCAGGGGCGTGTGGACGCCATGGCATTGGCCACGCATGGACCATGCCAGTCTAGGGCGTGGGCGCCGGAGCAGATGGGCGAGGAGGAGCCGCGCCGCCTGGATGAGGGGCGGAGCCCCCGCCGGAGTGCGAGGAGGATCCCCCGCCGGAGTAGTTGCCCTTGCCTTTTCCTTTGTAGCGCCCGCCACCGCCCGAGTTGCGGGAGTTGGCGCCGCCACCACCCTGCCCCCGCCGTTGTGGTTGCTCGGTGTGCGCCCGACGTGGAGCGCGGTCTCCGTGTTGTGGTCGGCGGACTGCCGGCCCTCCTCGAGGAGGAGGAAAGCACGACAGCGAAGGAGGGATGGGAAGGGGCTCTGCATGGTGAGGATGGGCACGGCATAGCAAAAACGGGGGTGAAGGCCACGAATCATGTTGAGCGCCTGATCATGATCATTGACAGGAGAGCCGAGGTCGGCGAGGCGATCGGCGCATTCCTTGAGCCGGGCGAAGTAGGTGAGGATCGATGAGGACCCCTGCTCGATCCGCCTGAACTCGGTGGCCTGGAACACCACCTGATGCTCGCGGTTCTCCAGAAAGAGGCTGTAGATGGCGGCCCAGACCTCACCGGCGGTGGCGCCGCGCTGGTGGACGAGGCCGAACACCTTTGGGCTGATGCGGTTGTAGAGCCATGAAACGAGGTGTGCGTCGTCTTGCAGCCACACCGGATCAGTGGGGCGAGGCGTGCCGGAGATGTGGTCGAGGACGGCGTACTTCTGGAAGGTGACCTCAAACAGAGTGCGCCACTGGGAGAAGTTGGGCGGGTTGAGGCCGAGGACGAGCGGGACCTGCTGGTTGATGAAGACACCGGCGAGGGGGGAAAGGTCGCTGACACCCATGGAGGACGACGCGGTCGGGTCCGGCAGGAAGAGCGGCCCGCGAGTGAGCGCAGACGGCGTCAGCAGTGTCTGGGTGGAGGAGGAGGAGACCGGCGTG
>NW_021307466.1:47875-49427 GCF_002162155.2 Triticum dicoccoides
CCATGGCGGTTCTGGAGTCGGAGAGGCAGCGGAAGAGTGGTTCAGCGACGAAGGAAAATATCAGCGTCTGATACCATGTGGATCGGTGAAGAGGGAGAGCAAAGCACCTTAGGTGCTGCCATTGCCATTGCCAAGAATATATAGGCGCAGGGCGCCAGTACAACAGGGGCGCGGAGCGCCAGTACAGGAGAGAGAGTGCGTAGCGCTAGTACGTGCATGGGATCGTGGGTAGATGCATGCAGTACGTGGGGGAGTGGAGAGGACTGCTAACAAGGCTGGACACGCGCACGCTTGCGGCGCGACGGAGGAACGGGAGGCGGCTCCGCAACAGAGCGTGGTGGAGCTTCAGCAGGGGGCGGGCATGGCGCCGACGGCACAATGGGGACAGCCACTACACCACCGCCACCGAGGCGCTTCGGGGCAAACGCCAGAGGATCGCCCGTGACGACTGGATCAGCAAGCAGGTCGACGGCCACGTCCTTCTTGACGCCTTTCACCACGATGATCTTGTCGATCACACCAACAACACCGGAGACGAGGTTCACATGCGCGAGGCCGCGCGGCCCGTGAGCCGAGGAGCGGGCCATCTCCCGAGGGATGCGGAAATAACCCGCCCCGCCATGGCCCTTGACGAGGAGGTGGAAGGCGCCATCGCAAACAGCGAGCTGCATGACCTCGACGCGCCGGACCCCGTCCACGGAAATGGCAGAGAATGGAGGAGCCTCCACGCTCGCATCGTCGGACACATCAAGGCGGAAGTACGCCTCGTCCGGGAGGGAGCAGCGGTGGGGCGCGCCGAAGCCGAACGCTGGCAGCAGCACCGCGAGCATCGTCCAGCGGCTGGAGGACCTGTGATGCCAGGTCGAGGGAACACCCCGCGACCCACGGCTCGGGCCGCCGCCGGCGGCGGGAGGCCCACCACCACCACTGGGGCCGCTGCCACCTGCATGCGGCGCGGGGGCGGTGGATGAGGGGGCACCGCACCATCGACACGCTGGACTTCAACCACAGTGAAGAGCCCATCGGAGTTCTTGACGTTGAGATCTCGAGGGATGGCGAGGTAGCTTTCGTACTTGATCACCATGAGAACTGCAGCATAGTCACCGCCGGACAGGCATATCTCTGAGATCTCCATGGGGTTGCCCATTCCACCCACCGAGGCTCGTATATGTGGCCTATTCCAATGCTCGACGGGATATCCGACCAGGGCAAGAGCTGCATAGCCACGGTGGGTGAAGCGGAGCCGGTTGGGGGCTTCCTCATGCCGCTCGAAGAAGACGTTGTGCTCCTGAACTGGGAACGGGCTTCCGTTGACAGCAAATTCACGAGCTGCCGCCGAACGGAATAGGACGAGCGCGGCGCCGTGGGAGCCTTGAGCCGTCTGCGCCTCCATGCCAAGGGGGACCTGGGACAGCAGCGCAGAGCGAACTAGAGGCCCAGGGGAGGTAGCCTCAGGATCGACGTAGGCGAAGCCATAGCGCTCGAAATCCCTCATGTCCACCGGGGGCATGTAAACGTCGAGCTGTGTCGGACGACAGCAGCATGGTGGTGC
>NW_021307466.1:49759-54486 GCF_002162155.2 Triticum dicoccoides
AGCGGTAGTCAGCAGCGCGGTGGCCGTTGCCGAGGCACGCGCGACACTTAAAGGGATCGCGGCAGTCAGCTACCATGTCGTCGGATGCCAGGCAACGAAAGCACAAACGAGCAGTTTTATAGGCCATGGAGAGAGGTGCAAGGCGCCGGAGAGGAGTGCAGGCCGCAGCAGCGCGCATGCAGGGAAGGGAGGGAAGGGCGGGGCGGTGGAAAATTCCGAAGAGGGGCCCAGGTGGACGCCTCACAACGTCCGCCCAACTCGCACCCGTCCGATCTGGAGTGCGCGTTTCGGGCGCCCAGCAGCAGAACGATAAGCGGCCACCCCGGGACTAGCGCAAGAGGACCGATAGATCCCCAGCGAAGACACAGCCGGGTCAACTCCATGCACCGGTGCAAATGTTAACCTACCAATAGTCAACCCACGCGCGACGGGATTTTGAAAATCCACCCGTTGGGAAGCAGCGTCCAGGGAAGGGTGTAGGCGGAAGCGGAGCCCGCCGAGGGAGCAGACCCCACGGCAGAGGAGCTCGGCGGCCACAGAGGGGCAGGCAACGGTGGCCACAAAGACGCCGGAGCTGATTTCACGCGCAGCAAAACGATCACCAGCGTGAGAGAAGTTATACGTCATGGCGGTAGAGACCACGAAATGATTCACGCGTGGGATGCAGGGATCAGGGGTTATCCAAACTGGCGTGGGACAAGAGAGAGGGGACGCGGCATGAAGCGGCCTGCAGACCGGCGAGGAGAAGTTGGAGAGAGCAAAGGCCGCGAACAGCTCACCGGGACGCGGCTGCGCGCACAGGCGCGGACGGGTGGACGGCAAGCAGAGGACCGGAGGGACGGCGATGAGCGGAGGGAGACTGGACACCGGCGGGGGCGGCCGGGGACAGGGACTGACAGGGCCACCCGTTGAGCCGCCCAGCCATGGCAGAACGAGCGTGGCGCGGCCGGCGCGGGGAACGACGACCACGGGCGGGGGGTTGGCTACCTAGGATGCCGGCGGCTAGGCTGGGGGGCGGAGGCGAGCGAACCTGCGCGGAGCTCCTACGTGAGCTCATCCTCCCGAACAACAAATATTCATTTCTTGCAGGTCATTTTTCAGGCCACTACACTGATCTGTATGTGGTCGCTACTCTGTCCGATGGAGGCCAGGGAGCGTTTGGTTACTAGCATGGACTATCTTCAACCGGTTTGGATGGCGGTCATGAAATAGGATATATGTGTTTAGTTTCCTATTTTAATTTTTGCCTGCCGGTTGTGGCTATCCTGTTTTTGTGTTCATGCTCTTTGTGAGCCTTTTTTTTTCCTTTTTGAGACCTCAAGGTTTTTGTTGAACCTTTTGATTATCAATAATATGGCCGTATGCATCTTTTGATGCAAAGGCCGGGGGCAAACCCCCTTTTTGAAGAAAAAAGTGGGATTGATCATGAGGCCGTTAATGCTCCGTGCACGTTAAGTGAGGCGAATCTAAGAAAGGTAACGTTTGCTTGTTTATTAGTAGAGATAAAAATATCACAATCATAAGCATGATTTTTAGTTCTAGACGAAATTTTCGATAACCAACTGGTTACCGGATAATTCAATGGACCACCTAAAATTCTTACTACCGTTCGAACTTTTCAGAACGAATTTAAAACTTAAATGTACGGATGGTGTTAAATAGGACATGTACGTCAATTTCAGCACGAACAAATAACTCCTTGGGTTGATGGTGCTGACCATTTCTGGCTTGTGCACCTAGGTCGCGTAATCGAATCTTGGTTTTGTCGACTTTGAACCGGCCACTAAGGTGAACCAGGTGGCTTTGAGTGTCGCGTGCTGGCCACTAGAAGAGAACGTCACATGTGCACTGGCCGGGCTAAGATATATATAATTTTTAACAATGAAATATTTTGAATTGAAAACTCTTCTGAATAATTTTGGGCGAAAATCCCCTGAAATCACCGACATCTTAGATAAACCGGTCCTTCCGGCCCTTTCTGGAAAAAAATCGAAATCGAGAAAGAAAACCTGGCTCATAAGGCTCCGCAAGCATCTCCAGTCGGTGCCAGATGGGCCTGAGATAGTTCCTGTCGATGTTGTCGACGTCCATGACGACCTCTCGGAGGAGGCCGACAAACCCTTGGGCGGCAATCTGGTCGCTGGCCAGAAAGTGCTGCACGATATTTGCATCAACCAGGAGCCGTATGTCCTCCGGCGTACACGCCAGCTGCGACATGAAGATGCAGTACGCCGTGACGGGCCTCTTGGGCATTTGCTCCTCCAGCGTCATCAGGTTTTGTAGGAGCGTCCACGTGTCGTTGTTGACGTGCAGCCGAGGGATCCACAGCGTGCCACCTTCAAGGCGCACGTCCAGGATAGAAGTCACGTCCGCCGAGAACTCCCGAGGCATGAACTTCACGTTGGCGTCCAAACGGTACTCGGTCGCCCGGCGCCACCGACCAGTGAGCGCCTGGAAACCATCAGACCATCCGCAACCTACTTGGTTTGGATGGAAGTATGTGTGCACCAGGTGCAGCAGGTGGCACGGCTGCTTCATCAGTCTCTTCTGCCCTGGGCTGATGTAGAGCTGTGCCGCCAGCAGACGCCGGACATACTCTACCAAGGAGTCGCTGAGAGAACAGTCACTGGACATGACGCGCTCGTGGATTTCCTCGAGAACAAAGAAAGGTAGCTGGTTATCAATCAGATAAAGGACGTCCCGAAACTCGGTGTTGTCAAAGTTGCAGGCTTGAGGTAGACTGTGGCCCGGATAGTTCCCCAGCCGACCGAGCAGGTAACACCCATCATGCAGCAGCATCCTCGCCAACTCTTCCGGCGTCATGTCGGCGACCCCGTCCACGTACCAATCCCTCGCTCGCAGCTCCAGTCCCTCCCCAAGACCACTAAGGCCACCTGTCCCTCGAGTCTCGGAAACAGTCTGCATGAAGCCCACATATCGCAGCTTCTCTTTTTCAATCCGTGTAGACGAACAACTGCGATGGTAAGGGCCGATGGGCACGCGTTGCGGCGTGTAGCTGTTGTACACCACGGGACGGACCTTCTGGATGGAAACAATGTTGTCCGTCCAATTTTGACTTGCCAGCGTTTTCCCTGCCTCCAAATCGGAGTCAAGATTCCAGGCTCCTGCACAAATATTCCAGAACTAATCAGCTCAAAATGCAAATATATCGGACACGTGCGTCGATCTGGTGAGCCATATTGTTTCATCTGAGTACTGGACCAAAGTTCCATCCCATACAGATCGCGCACGCGTCGATCTGGTGAACCATGCCAATACGGCATTTGCTGGACCAAATTATGCTCCATCCCATATTGTTTCATCTGAGTAATGTTATTCCAAACTCTTTAGCTAAACGCAAGACACCTGAATTCTCATTGTCCAAAACTCTTTAGCTAAACGTCGATCTGGTGAACCATGCCAATAGGGCATTTACTGGACCAAAACTCCATCCCATCGTTTCATCTGGGTAACGGAGCCGGGGAAGAGCCTCCCTGTTATTCTAAAATTTGTGTTGAGATATGTATTTGAGATATGCACGATGTCATTTGATCCTATCTATACCTAGTAATAAAAGAAATAGATATTCTTAGTCCGTCATACTATTTTATAAAAAAAAACCTGATGTTTTTAACATTAAATCCGCAGCACATATCAAATGTTTTTAAAAATACTGATATCTTCTGAACCGTAACTCCAAATTTAACATGTTATATATGAAATTTAATTAGAAAAATATATAGGATCTGAATATGATGTTATTTTACCTGTTAACCATTTAAAAAAATACTATCTAGGGTGCAATCTTAATCAACAGCGCATTATCCGTCTTTCTTTCACATCGGTACTGATCCGAATTGTGGATAAACATCTCAGCAATCAGGATTGGAGAAGAAATTGAAGATCACTTGCCCGTTCTTTGTAGGTATTAAATCTACATGCAAGCCGTGTTTAAATAGAAGACATGTGGAATCTTGAACTTGCCCGTTCTTTGTTGGCAAATACCATTTTTGTTTGGGCTGTAGCTACAAATATTCAGATTATAGACCATTTTTTGTAAATTAAGAGCGTGTGGCATTCTTTTCTTCCGCTGCAATGCACGGGCCCTTTTGCTAGTAAGTATAATATATTTAGTATTGTGATGTCTATTCCAAATAAAAAAGTACGATGCATTAGCAAGTAATTAAATAGTGTAACTAATGGGGTCATATAATATATGACTAAATAGCTGATCCACATTAATCTACTTTTTTCAACATGTAAACATGTCATTTGAACATACACTAAGTCTAAGAAAACAACGACCTCCACATTCATCATTCATGGAAAAGATACACCTCAACATGCATCAACACATAAAAAAGTACTATGTTACTTATATTCACTAAATATTCTACAGCTATACAATAGTTGAATATAATAAATCATTTCTAATTTTAGTTCAGTTATAATATTATATATCCAAATATTCATGTTCCAATCTCATGGAAATACAAAAGCAAGTAATTCTCACATCAACACGTGGGATGCCATTTACTATACAAGATAGGTGATCCGCACAAATTTATTTCTCTCAACATGCAACTATTTTTCATATAGCAAATTAATATCATTAGATACATGATAGAGTATATTTTTATCATCTCCAAATGCAGTTTTGCAGCTCGGATTGCAGTGACAATAGAGTATCAATGATACAAAACCTTTTTCTATATATACACCCCCCC
>NW_021307466.1:54636-59295 GCF_002162155.2 Triticum dicoccoides
GTTTATTATATTTAGTATGTCCATATACTATATCTAAGATACTCGAAAGTGAGTTATATGAAAAAATTGCATGTGGCCCATAGTTTGTATTATATTTGTCAAATATGAACATATTTGTATGTAAAAAGGTGTGTGTGTGTGTGTGTGTGTGTGTGTGTGTGTGTGTGTGTGTGTGTGTTTGTGTGTATGTGTGTGTGTGTGTGTGTGTGTGTGTGTAAAATCTTGTGTTGTCCGCGATAACAAAGTGAAGACATTCTTTTTCATAATTTTAGTATATAAGTATGAATACTAATAAAAAGAAGAAAACATGATTAATTTGTGGCAATGGATGTCAAATCTTTCGCCTACAACTGGAAAAACATAACTTCATTAATTGTTTATGTCCACATAATTATGATAATTCTTTTGCCTTTTTTAGATTTTGTAGCATCTTTTTTTGGTTCACCCTTATATTTTTTAATATATGATAGATATTTGAAATTGGATACATATTATTGGTACCTGGTTGCGTTTGATGCAGCAGTAACTTTGATGACCGGTAAAATGATGAATCCTGGTATCAAATAAAAAATCATAGTCAATACAATACAAGACAAGTAAAAATGAATGCATTAAAATATAGTAGTACCATATTTGATATTGCACTACTCTGCATAGTATGCAAATAGAAATAGCAACATATAGGAGTTCGGATATAATATATTGCGGGCCTACCGTGTGAGAGAGAACGGCTCTAAACATCAGTACGATGTTCAAGATCTAACTTTGACAGTTAGTTTTCAAAAAGAAACTATGATCTCTCACTTTGTTGTGAATTAGAGGGAGTAATTTTTAGACACGAGTAACAGGGAAAGTGAATATATGCCATGAGCCCTTAATACAGTGCCATATCTCTATATGACTACATGATAGTCCGTCAATACTTTTTCCCCTTCTGATCCATTCTGTAATGCGATAGTGCACTAACCAAATTCCCACCTTGCTTATTTCAAGAATTGGGTCTAGTGACTAACTACTTTTGCACCTTTCGGATATCAATTGGCTCTAAAATTCAAGAATTGGAATTGAATTCTATGTAAGTAGAACCGTTTGGCTACCAAGCGAATGGGATCATAAAATCCAAGTGCCAATATAATGTGTTGGAATATGACTAAATCAGTTCTTTACTGCCAGTAAAAACATCAAACTGATTTCATGGGTCGCAAAAACTCATGGTTGCTACATGTTTGCATAGGCTCGCCAAAATGCAGAAACTTTCTCTTATGAACATTTATCAATCTCAAACATGTTTCGGTTGATTAGAAGAAAGTTATGGTGTGGAACAAATTTTTAAACACCATTGTTTTATGAAGCCTATGGGGCTCATTTACTAGCCCAACACAATCAATTTGCTTATAGCCCATATGTCTAGAGTTGATCTGTAGATCATATCTGCTCAACAAGTCTTCAGTTCGATGAACATTCAAAAATTATCGTTTCCAATGAACAGACTAAATGTTGTTTGACATTTTTCTACATGAATTAAATCTAGAGAGATGTGAAGGGAAGGACTCCATCTATTTTCTAATAGAAGCAGCAAACCAGTAGGGGATAACAAATATGTATAGGTATCTGGAATTTATGAATGATTAGAGATACCTTTAGAGATGAACTCACCTCAGAGCTTGTCTCTTCTGGCGTCTTAGGCCTATCTTGATGCAGTTCATCCAGAGAACTTTCTACCTGTTCAAACAACTAATTAAGTACACCTCACCTCATCTACTAGCACGGAGCACAAACTAAAGTCCACTCGAAGATTTCCACAAGATCTCAAGATTAAGTGTTGTGGGGAGGTGCCATAGATGTCATAAGTGATCTTACCAGTTGTGAAGTAATCACGCTTGTTTCCATATACCCGACCATACTGCCTGTTTCATTGAGTCTATCGATTATATTCTGTGTATCCGGTCTCTTCGCAGGGTTGGAGTCAATGCACTCTATTCCTATCTCAGTACATACTCGTACTTGTTGCAGCTGTATGTCGCTGTGTGATTTCACCAACTTCTCGCTCCAAATTTCAACTACCTGTGAATTGAATTAGTGAGTTTTGAAGATAAGCACCATATTTTTAGATGTGAAATGAAAAAGTGTGCAATACTATATATTATTCCCTTACACGGTGTTAAGAGGCTGAAAAAACTGCAAGAATTAGGTTTCAAACGAACATTAAATATTCACTTAGAACTTCTTTCCACAGGAAACTCACCAAGAATTTAATTAGGGTGCACTCTCTAGTTTCTACTCAAATATCAGAAGAAACCAGATATCAATTAAATTAAGATAAAATATGCATCATGAATCAGTTGTAGATAACTAGAACATAGATGGTGAGATTGTACGAACACTCACTCTCAAAGGCAAAATAAGCTGAGCTTTCTTTTGATTATACGTATAGGGCCGTGTAAATTTTCTTTTAATCATTCATAAAAACAAATATGTATACATGGTATTTTTTCTGAAAACTTTACACATCCGTCCATTTATTTTGATGTCTTGGCCTTCCAGTTTCCATATTTTTATTACTGCTAGCAAAGCCTCCGTAAGAAGCATGCTCATTTTTGTTCCATGTGTAAATCTCGGTGTTATTATCCTGATGCTTAGGAAGTAGAAAAGAAATGTTGTTTGATCCTTGTGTACCGAATGTTAGCTTTCTTTTGTTCGATGTGTAACCAAGAATTATATTAGGAAAGATGAAAAAAGCAAGGTTGATTTAGTCCTGGACCATTTCTTCATCACAATCTTACGATGAACGATGCTTTTAAATACGCCGCACCCCACCAAATTTACAGCTAAATAATGATTTTAATCTGGTTTAATTTTCTATTTTTCTTGGCTTTTGAAGTGCGAAATATTGGTGCAACATGTCTATGTTTATTAAATCAATTGTTGAATCACCTCTTGGTGAAAATGTGGCCTCAATCCACCAGAGGTTCAAATCCTAGTTTTCATTTTTATAATCATGTACTTTATAAGGTTGAACCACTGCTTGGTCTATAAGTATGAGCATATTGTAACCGCACACAAAAAACATAAAGAAAAAACCAAACCAAGCTCTTTAGGGTTAACTAGCGCATATGCCCGTGCGTTGCAACGGAAGACTTCAAGGGACGCGAATCAAGCTAGGAGACCAGTGCTTTACTACTGAGGAAATGCATGTTACTACGAATAAGGGGTGACAAGGTCGATAAACTGGGTCGTGGGATACATGTCGCTGATGACAATAACAATGGACCGATTTATTCTAGGGTTATTCAAGACGGTGGTTCGGAACATGAAACATGATCCCGAGTCAATTGATCTGGGTGAAACAAAAACTTCAGATTATTAGTGCATACAGAAATTTAAAAGTATAATAGGAAGAAATAACATTATTCATTGTCACTAATGATGCCATGGCCTGAATAGATTTTATGCCATGCAACTTGATATCATCGGTCAAACATAGTACTTGCTAGATATACACCCTTAATTACTGTTTAGGCATATGGATAGTGAAGTATATTAGTGGACACTCAAGAAATTCACAAGCTTACTAATAGGCATGACAATAGTAATGCAATTTTTTGTAAAAAAAATGCATCAACAGAAACTTTTCATATTTCAAAGAAAGCTAAATCTCATCGGCTTGAAAGTAGGCGGCATTTCTAGATCGAAGCCAAACATGAAAGCTTCCATCGATATCGCTCTGCTCCATGTCCTTTGTTCTACTCCGAGTTATAGATGGGTCGCTCGCTCTGCTCCAAGTCCTAGGCGAATCAGTTTTTCAGAAGAAAAATATTAAAATCAGCGGTGTTTTTGTAAGAACTAAAAGGAGTCATGGCTTCTAATTAAAAACTTCTATGAGAGCGGAGAAGGAGAATGATGGTGGTCAAAGGCCATAGCGAGCACGTCCGGCCGAGCAGGCATGCATGCCGGCCGGCATGTCGTCCCCCGTTCATGCATGCTTCCAACTCACGTATATACATCACGTCCTCTCCCTCTTGAACATAGGCGCGGCTGCACCGTTCATTCTTCAAGACCGAAATCCCTCTTCTTTCCTTTTGGTTTCAGGAGCTGTACTATTTAAAATCTGTATGAACCTTGTTTTTCAGCATGTAGGTAGCTAATAGCTTAGTTGGTCTTATCATGTGTTGTTTGGCATGAGGTTATGAGTTCAATTTCCTGCACCGACCATTAGTATTTTTGCTCTGTCGGGCTAGGCGGGCCGAAAAAATAGGTCAGATGTACGAAACCGACGAAAATTTAGGAGGAAGAAGCAATAGACCTTTTATTATTATAGGTAAAGATAAAGATAAAGATACGGTCTATAGCTTATAGTATGGTATGGTATAGAACTTAGAAACCATTTAGAAGTCGGGTCTTTAGGTATAAAAATCGAAACAACTCATTTATGAGTTTAGGCCCAGCCAGCCTGGCCGCCAGGATGTCAGCCCAACCCACTAGGCCACCACCAGGCACAAGCACACCACTCCAGACTCGACAAGTCCATGGCTAACACCTCCCCGCCCAGTCGCTCATGCCAGATGCCATGCCATTGGCAAAGACTACCCCTAGCGAGCAGTGGCGGAGCCAGGATTCGAGTATAGGGGGGGCCGAGTACGTATATTGATCTAATCTCGT
>NW_021307466.1:59579-70946 GCF_002162155.2 Triticum dicoccoides
CACACTCGGTGCACCGCCAATTCGCCACACCTCCGTGCTAAGGCACTGCTCCGCCATCTGATGCGCAAACATGCTCCGCTCTCATCATTAGCTCACCAGACTTGGCATCCGTGCCTCTCTGGCATTCTCCATCTAAAGATTTAGTGCACCTTTCCTACTTACTACTGGTAATGCTCGTACTACTTATTTTGTGAAGTAGTAATTTTGTAAATCCTAAGAGGTTATAACTTGAGAGTTGTGCAGTTTTTTTTTGTTCTGTTAGTACCATATTCGGTTGTAGTGTTGTACTAAATACTAGTACGCAATACATGGGCTTCTATTTTGCTTGAAAGTAGTAGAAGGCTGGAACCTAGAATTGTGTTGTGCACTACAGATTCCATAGACCGATAATGCAATCACATGGTATGAAAAATATCAGTATGAAATATTTAGTGATGGAAATATACAAACATAACTCAAAATTTATTGCCTCATTTTAAATTCTTGTCAAGTCTAGTTTTTATGGTATCTTCAAAACCATACTGAAATAATTTAGTTTAGACCAAAATCGAACTTTATTTTAATTCCATACAGTATTTATCAAAGTATTGATAACATATGTACCAAACCGGATAAATCGAATGCACAGAGTTATTGTCCATACTAGAGTTATTGCTAAAACGAAACAGAGGGATATCATGCTGTGTCTAAAAAGAGAAAACCCATACTAAGAAAATAATGCATTTGACCCTTAATTTTCAAAAGACCTAAATTGTTCTTACAGTGTCGACAGTGTGATACCCCTTCTCTCCAGTGAGTATCTCTATGATTATTGCACCAAGACTATAGACATCAAACTTGTATGTGATTACACCATTACCAAATTCTGGTGCCAAATATCCCCTGCATAAACATATACACATGCAATTAGTTAATAATCAAGGTAATTCATTCATAATATAATCTTAGAGGAAAAAATATTGTACTAAATGGCTAAGCAAACTTACAATGTTCCACCTATATTCTGAGTAAAAACCCGGCTTTGTATATCTTCAAAACACCTTGAGAGGCCGAAATCAGCAATTTTCGGCACCAAATTGTCATCCAACAATATATTTGCTGGCTTTAGATCTAAGTGGACAATTTTTTTCACATGAAGATAATGCAGCCCCTGACAAATTCCTTGAATAATTTTATAGCAGTTTCTCCACGGAAGTTTGCGAGATGTATCTATGAACAGGAGAGGATAAATGAAGTTTATTACTTATCATACATCGAGTCCTTCATATTCGATACAACAAGATGGGTACTATATGTGGGATACTAAACCATGTAAATTTCGGCATTAAAAATGATAAAAGTTAAAATAAACTTTACGTGCCACATGATCCTACCAGTGATATACTTATCAAGACTCCCATTGGGAAGATACTCAAAGAAGAGCAACCTTCGTTGTACATCCGCCATGACGAATTTTCCGTTGTACCTTTCCGCACTCCCTTGTGTGTCAGCACAATACCCCAGGAACCGTACTACATTTTTGTGCTTCGCCATCATGAGACATTCAACTTCTCGCTGGAACTCCTTCTCATACAAATGCGTCTTGGACAGCCTCTTCACAGCTACCTTCCCACCATTGAGCATTCCCTTAAGTCACAAGATGACTTGAGAGAGTTAACTTGAGTTTTGATACTCCCTCCGATCCATATTAAAATTGTCGCTGATTAAGTGGAGTATCAAATTTCATCAAGACTTGGACAGTTGAGAGTTGTGGCATACCTGGTAGACAACTGCAAAACCACCTTCGCCAATTTCCTGCTTATCAGAGAAACCATTTGTGATTTCTGCCAAAAGTGATAATGGCAGGGCCTTTGGCTCTGCGGTTTCATCAAATAGCATGCGCTCCAGGTCACTTTTTGTCATACTTGATAGGCAATCCATTTGCAATTACACGCCACAGTACCTGAAAGTGAAAAACAAGAGCAACATCATTGTTTTTTAGGCTACTACACTTCGCGGCTGAATCACTAAAGAATTATGAAAGGCAGAAGATTGTTCTTCTGTTTTACGAATAGGAAAGTTCCACAGCTCCTTGGGGCAGTTTGGGTACACTGTTATCCATGTCAATTCGAGGGTATCCGGTGGGATTATGGTGTACCCAATTTAGATCACAAACAGTAAATCATCACTTCGACAAGACAAAATTACCGGCTAGCATTATGCAACATATGAAGACAATAATGATTATTATGAGCCAATGCGTACCTATTGGATACTCTTTTAGATGGCTCAGGAGATTAGAGAGTCTGCAAAAGGACGACAGACTTGAAGTGTCCACCGGAGCCCTGCCCAGAGGATGATAAATCATTGTGAGTGCATAGAGAAAACTTCATAATCTTGATATAAACAAGTGTTGAAAATGACCCAAAATGGTTGAAAGTTAACACAAGAACAAAGTTTAAAACAGAGCAGCCTATGCGGAAGGATATTTTTCTCCTTTTGTTTGCTGGGGTTTCTCCTATTGTGTTCAACGTTAGTATTACCAGATTCACAGTTAGTCAAGTTAGTTGCCAGATTCACAATTTGCAATTGAAACATGAGCCCGACGATTTTGATTCACTAGTAATTCTGATTCGCCATAGAAAGAGAAGGGAGGAGAAATAGACTCTCCATCTTTACAAAGCACTTACAACTAAATAAATGATGACAAGAATCACTTACGAATTGGGTTATTGTGGATTAGTTGTAGGTGATAAATACCAAAATCTGATTAGAATCAATTGGATTGAAAATTCCCCAAGGAAATTCGGTTGGAGGTCCACATGTCAGGAGTGAGGAAGATTCAGTGCATTAATCCATTCGATCCAGAATCCACCTATCGCATTTTTAAATAAATAAATGACTTATAAAAATAAAATGAAAGGATGAACCCAGCGTCTTCCCCACATAGCCCCAGATCCAAATCCCCAACTCTAACATTACTTCTCCTCCTGAATTAAACCCGTAGAATTTAATCAGAAGAAGTCAACTAAGATCGCTGATGCTTACTGGATCCAAAACATGTTCGTAGCAGAAGGATAGAGAATCCAGGATTGCCACCTGGCAGATCTCAAAGAAAACGATGAGCAGTGTGTGTAGGATCTAACCAGCAGATGCAGATAACTTCCGGCGATCTCCCAACCGAAAGGATCAGACTACTATATAAAACTGCAATGACTTGCAGACTAGTTCAACAGAGAAAAGCTACATGGCGTGTACGGATCTGCTAGGGATCATATCTGAAATTTACTCACCTGGTAGGTTCAGTAGCTCACCACAGCGAAGAGCGCCCTGGCTAGCACTATTGAGGAACTGGACGCCAAGGTGAGACAGTGAAAGATGCCATTGACCCCCACACGGGCGACTCATATATACTCCCTCCGTCCCATAACTAGTGTCAAAAAACGTCTTACATTATGGGACGAAGGGAGTATTATTTTGCATCGATGATCGATGGGTATCTCCGGATCGGACCACCATCTCATTTTGGACAAGGGCATAACATCGGTCCTATATGACTATACTATTGTCCACATTCCAATTTATTTTATCTTTTGTCAGACTGTTTGTATTTGGCTCCGTGCATCTTGTTTATGCAGAGTCCCGGTGTTGCTCATCGTAACTTTTATCCACTTAATGCTACATATTAACTTAGGAAAATTTTAACCTGATCCCTCTTACCCTCTATTTTTACATATGAGGTAAGAAGGTAAGAGTTAACCAGGCCGCTAATTAATGAGATCAACGGCTCGGATCTATTTTATACTCTTACCTCTCATGTGAAAAGAAGAGGTAAGAGGGACCATGTTAAAACTACTCGGTTAGTTAAGAAAAGTGATCTTTATCAAAACAATATTCTTTTGCAGCGTTGGGATGTGCCACATCGCCCCTCCCACTACTAGATTATTTTCTCCAAAAGGGTAATTCCGTCTTTGAGGTAATGTGCAGAGATGACTGAGGGGAAATATATCAGTCATAAAAAATGCAGCCTCCATAATCATTATAGAGTGCATGCCAAAAAATTATAGAGGCATGAGAGATAATGCAAACACTCAAGAGTTTTCATATTTGTTTCCTCCATAATCGTGTGACCCAGGAGATTTCTTGCTCCCAAAATCTCTAGGGTGGCCAATCGACACGATCGACAAAGCCCCTAATCAACGGAGCGTGCAAAAATAACCCTAATCAATGGAGAAAAAGAAGAATCTCTAGGGCAACTGGTGGACGAACCCTAGCTACGGGTTGCACAACCCCCTAGAGGAGATCATGGAGATCGACATCCACCAGGGCGACGCGCTGCGGAAGCGATGGTGGAGCTAGGTCTAGGAACTTGCTATGATACCATGTAATGGGATAATTGGCGTAATGCAGTGTGTTTTGTATTGAGCTTGTCGGGCGGTTTATATAGAATACATGGCTCGGAGGGCGAGAAACCTCTTATTTCCTAGAGATAAGGTCGGAGTTGATTACAAATCATATTATACCAAATATATCTCTAACAAAACTGAATAAAAAAATATGAACAACATAGACTTGTAGCACTAGCGGATGCGACTATCGGACGACTCATCTTCCAGGGTGAAAACCCTTGTCTTGACCTCTATTGGTCGGTCTCAACAGCTACAGAGTTGCGTCGTTAACTTGTTGAAGACGTTGCCTACTTGCTTGTGTGCTGGTCTTCATTGGTTGGTCTCGACAAGTAGGATGAAAATTCATGTCAAGGCTTTCTCCGACCAGGAGTGACGACCATGATACAAGGACGTTTATCCTTTTTGAAGGCATTGCTGCAGAGGTGTTTATTTCGTAGATTTAGCCATGATTAACTTGGCTATGTACTCTGTTTGATAATAAATAAAAATGACTATGTACGTCACATCAATTCAGAGGCCGGGGGTCTGACCTCCTTTTCCAAAAAATCAAACAGAGGCTTGTACCATTTAAGATTCCATTGATATTCCTTTTGAAAGAAAGTTTGCCGACGATAGATCTAGTATACTTTCGGCATGGTCCGCACCATGGAGCCCATGGAATCCAGTATAATTTTGCTGATAGAATGAGCTTCCTGTTCTTGCTGAGTTCTTAGGATTAGCCTACCTGGGCGTCCCTGCTAAGGATAGACAAGCTTAATTTAATTATGGGACCGAGTAATCTTCTGCTTTCGACGTTGTGTGCAAGCAATATTGGTGGATTCAATTTCATCAAGATTAACTTGCATCACAGCACATTAGAGTAAGGAAAATATGCCAAAAAGGTCACACTTGTAGCGGAGGTAGCAGTGCCCTTTCGTCACCCAGTCCTCAAGGCTCAAACCAAACAGCCCGACGGCATCGAGAATATTGATATACCTGACTCATCACGTGATAACCACTCAGCCAAACGCATCCTCATCACCTAACTTGAATAGCATCAGTTTTTATGCGTACGACGATGCTTATATTATTTGTTAGTTGTATAGGTCACACACCCTGACCCGGCTCTCTAGCACGTCCTCGTGCATGATCCCACGATCACCCGCACGATCTCACCGGCGCACTGCGCCCCTCTGTACATGTAAACCTATATATACATGCGATCATATGCAGGCACCACTCAAGGTGGCAAGCCATTCATTCAATCCTCCACATGGTATCAGACGCTGGATATTTCTACCGTCTCTAGACCTCTTCCGCTGCCCTCTCTCCTTCCCAACTGCCTCCTGTTGCCATGGCGACTCCGCCACCTCCTCCACCACCTCCCCCACCTCCCCGTCCCAGCCACGACCCTCTGCGGACGCCGGCCACACCGGTGACCAGCCAGCCACCCAACCCGACCCTCCTCACCCCGTCTGCTTTCAACCGCGGGGCTCTCTTCGTCCCGGATGCCGGCGCCTCCACCTCCACGTCCCCCCCTGCTCTCTCTCCTCTGGCAGGCGTCTTCATCAACCAGCACGTCCCGATCGTGCTCTCGCTGAACCCTCCCAACTTCTCTCATTGGCGCACTCTCTTCGAGGTGATGTTCCAGAAGCACGCCGTCGGAGACCACATCACCGGGCCGCCGCATCCCCGCGATCCGCACTGGCTCCAGGACGATGCACACATCGTCTCTTGGCTGTACAACCGCGTCAGCACGGAGGTGTTCGGCCTCATCCACCAGCGCGGCGCCACTGCCGCCGCTGTCTGGGCCGCCATCTGCGACCTCTTCCTAGAGAACGCCGAGCACCAGGTGGTGCTTCTCTCCACCGAGTTCAGGCGCATCGAGCAGGGCGGTTCTTCCATCATCTCCTTCTTCACGCGTCTCAAAGACTGCGCCGACCGTCTCGCCGAGCTCGGCGCCGCCGTCGATGATCGCGACCAAGTGCTCAATATGATCCGCGGGCTCCACCCCCGGTTCAGGTACGCCGTGCCCATCCTCACCATGCAAACTCCCTTCCCATCGCTCCTTCGCTGCCGCGCCTTTCTTCTTCTCGAGGAGAGCCACCTGGCCGCCGACAGCATCACCACCGAAACCGCTCTCCATGCTGCTCGGGCCCCCTCCAACTCCAACACAGGGGGCCATGCAGGGGCTGGGCAGGGCGGCGGCAACAACCGCAACGGCGGCGGAGGCGGGCGTCGCGGACGCGGCCGGGGAAACAACTCCGGCGGGGCGGGGCACACCAACTCCGGCGGGGCACCAGCCCCCCGCCCTCCTGCTCCCGCCCATGCCCCCTGGACAGGCATGGTGCATGCATGGCCCATGCCCTGGCGGCCCCATGCTCCGGGCTCCGGCATCCTCGGTCCCAGAGCCGGCGGGGCTAACCCGTTCGCCGGCTCGGCTACACATCACGCGCCCGGCATCCCCAACACTGCTCCACCAACTGCTTGGTACACTGCAGTGCCTCCCCACCCGCTCTACAATGGGCCACCGGTGCAACCGCCTCCAACCACGACTCCGGCTTGGGACCAGAGTGCCCTCATAGCGGCGCTCAACAACATGTCGATGCAGCAGCAGCAGCAGTCTCCGCCGAGCACCGACTGGTACTTGGACACCGGCGCCTCCACGCACATGGCTTCGTCGTCAGGTATCCTCTCATCTGCTACCCCTTGTTACACACACCGCATAGTGGTCGGCGATGGATCCTCGCTTGCAGTGACGCACACCGGTCACACCACCATTCCCACTTCTACCTCCCCACTTCACCTCAACAACATATTAGTTTCTCCCCATCTCATCAAAAATCTGCTGTCCGTCAAAGCCCTAGCCCGTGATAATCCCGTTAATGTCGAATTTGATGAGCTTGGTTTTTCTCTTAAGGATCGAAGAACGAGGAAGGTGATCCTCCGATGTAATGATGACGGCGACGAACTCTACCCCATGCCGTACACGCCACCGACCCACACTCACCACGCTCTCGCCGCGGTCTCGCGTGACCTGTGGCACCAACGCCTTGGTCACCCCGCTGTCGACGCCCTCGACCGCACCTTGCATCCCTCTGCCATCGTCCAAGCTACCACCACCGTCGGCGTGTGTCAGGCGTGTCAGCTCGGCAAAAGCACTAGGCTTCCCTTTAGTTCGTCCTCGCATGTATCTTTCTTTCCTTTTCAGCTTGTGCACAGTGATGTTTGGACGTCCCCTGTACCTAGTAACTCTGGCTATCAATATTATCTCCTGTTGCTTGATGATTACAGTCACTTTGCATGGACATTCCCCCTTCGCAACAAATCCGACGCCCTCCCCACCATACGCAACTTCATCACATTCGCCAAACATCACTTTAACCTACCCGTTCTCACGATCCAAATGGACAACAGCAAGGAGTTCGACAATGCTGCCTCCCGCGCACTCTTCGCCTCGCTTGGGATCACGCTCCGCATGTCATGCCCATACACGTCCCCCCAAAACGGACGCGCCGAGCGTGCGCTGCGCACCCTGAACAACATAGCTCGCGCTCTACTCACTCACGCACACATGCCGTTTCCCTACTGGGCTGAAGCCCTACAAACCTCCACCTTCCTCCTCAACAGGCGACCCTGCCGGCCTCGCCACGACCAAACCCCTTTCTTCCTCCTCTATGGAGCTCACCCAGACTACGCGGCCATGCGAGTTTTTGGGTGCCTCTGTTTCCCGAACCTCACCGCTACCACAGCCCATAAACTCGCGCCGCGATCAGCGCCCTGCGTCTTCTTAGGCTACGCTCCCGACCACAAAGGGTACAGATGCCTCAACCCAGCCACCGGGCGCGTGGTTATCTCACGCCACGTCGTCTTCGACGAGCAACGCTTCCCCTTCCTTGATCAAGCTAGTGCATCGCCAGCCGCCCCACAGCCCTCTCTGGAAGATGAGCTTCATCTCCCCCTCGTTCCCCGTCGACCCCGCACTACACAGATCGCACAACCCAGCGCTCCTCTCGCTCCCACTCCGGTCGCAGCACCGTGCTCGCCCTCGACACCCACTGCCGTCATGCCCCAAACCCCGGCCTCCGAACCCACAACCCCGGCCTCTGAACCCACACCTGTTCGGCCTATCACCAGCCCGTCTCCCTCCCCGCCCACGTCGCCGCGTCCTCGAAGCCGCGCCGCGCCCATTCCCACCCACACCATGACCACACGAGCTCAGGCTGGTACCTTCAAGCCCAACCCTAAATATGCCGACGGCCTTTCCGCTACTACAACCCCCACCACCATCTCACCCATTCCTCGTTCGGTGCGTGCTGCTTTGCAAGATCCGTGTTGGTTGGCTGCTATGCAGGTGGAGTACAGGGCGTTGATGGAGAACGGAACCTGGCGGCTCGTCCCGCGCCCTCGCGGCGCCAACGTCGTCACCGTCAAGTGGCTTTTTCGCCACAAACTCAAGGCGGACGGCTCCCTCGAACGGTACAAGGCGCTGTGGGTTGTGCGCGGGTTCTCTCAGCGGCCCGGCGTCGACTTTGATGAGACGTTCTCTCCCGTCGTCAAGGCAGCCACAATCCGTGTCGTCCTCACCATTGCTACTGTGCGCGACTGGCCTGTCCATCAAATGGACGTCAACAACGCCTTCTTGCACGGGCGCCTCGCCGAGCGTGTCTACTGTCAACAACCAGCAGGCTTTGTCGACGCCGACCGTCCCGAGCACGTGTGCCTCCTCGTCAAGTCACTCTACGGCCTCAAGCAGGCACCGCGGGCGTGGTTCGCCCGGTTCGCAATGTACGTGCACCAGCTCGGCTTCGTCAGCTCGCGTGCGGACACCTCACTGTTCGTCCTGCAAAGCAGCGCCGGCACCGCCTACCTCCTACTATACGTCGACGACATCGTGCTCACGGCGTCGTTCACGTCCCTGCTGCAGCACCTTCAACGACAGCTCTCCGGCGAGTTCTCTATGAAGGATCTTGGCCCGCTCCACTACTTCTTCGGCATCGCCGTCACCCGCACGGCGAACGGATTCTTCCTGTCCCAGCGCAAGTATGCCGAAGAACTCCTGGGACGAGCCAACATGACGCACTGCAAGCCGGTGGCTACGCCAGTCGACACACACGCAAAGCTCTCAGCACTTGCGGGTGCGCCCGTCTCGGACCCGACCGAGTACCGCAGCATCATGGGCGCGCTCCAGTACATGTCTATGACACGCCCGGACATTGCCTACGCAGTTCAGCAGTGCTGCTTGGTGATGCATGATCCGCGCGCGCCCCATCTTGCTCTGGCAAAGCGCGTGCTCCGTTACCTCCGCGGCACCACCACGCATGGACTACATCTTCATCGCGCTTCATCGCTCGACCTCGTCGCCTATTCAGATGCGGACTGGGCCGGCTGCCCAGACACGCGTCGCTCGACGTCCGGCTACGCCGTCGACCTCGGCGACTCCCTTGTCTCCTGGTCGTCCAAGCGCCAAGCCACCGTCTCCCACTCGAGTGCGGAGGCCGAATACCGCGCCGTCGCGAACGCAGTTGCGGAATGCTGCTGGCTCCGCCAACTTCTCGCCGAGCTCTCCGCCCCACTGCCGAAAGCCAGCGTGGTCTTCTGCGACAACATTTCGTCGGTGTACATGGCCGCCAATCCAGTTCATCACCGGCGCACGAAGCACATCGAGCTCGACATACACTTCGTGCGCGAGCAAGTGGCGCTCGGCAAGCTTCGTGTCCTCCATGTCCCGACCAAGCAACAATTCGCGGACGTGCTCACCAAAGGTCTTCCGACTGCAGCTTTTCAGGATTTTCGTTCCAGTTTGTGCATCCGACCCCCGGATGCTTCAACTGCGGCGGGGTGTTAGTTGTATAGGTCACACACCCTGACCCGGCTCTCTAGCACGTCCTCGTGCATGATCCCACGATCACCCGCACGATCTCACCGGCGCACTGCGCCCCTCTGTACATGTAAACCTATATATACATGCGATCATACGCAGGCACCACTCAAAGTGGCAAGCCATTCATTCACTCCTCCACATTATTATCTTGGATTAGCGGAATGACAGGAGAGATAATTTAAGTAAAGTGATACTCATGCATGAGACGACAAGAGTACACGGTCAACGAGGCCCTCCTTGCGACCAGCTGGTCGAACTACAGCTGGAGTACTGGTCCTGCAGCCATACATATATTTCATCGAGATGTGAAAGAACACAATTATTCTTTTAAGCGGTTCCTTGCTTAATTTGAATCTGCATCACTTGTGAGGACTTCGTCTCCATTTATTATAGCAAGTATAATAAGGTGATGTAGACGGGCTGTAAGACTTAAAATATTATATCTTGCTGAGTTGGATGAGAGGGAAGAGGGGAGAGAAGAGAAACTGGCTATAGGACGGGTTCTAAGAAACTATGTGAGATTGCATGATGGGTCATATGATAAAAAATAGTATTTCCTTGTAGCCCACTACTATGCATGTTGGCTATTACATTGGCTATAAATGACATGTCGCTATGTTATGACCACCGGTCGGCTATATTATTAACCATGCTCTTAGACTGCCCATAGTGGGAGTTACTTCAATAGTAACATGTGATCCAACTCGGCAAGTCACTACCGGACTCGCGGTCTATGCCTACGGCCACGGGCCGTCGGCATAGGCCCCTAGGCCGTCGGCATAGATCTATGCCGACGGCAGCCGTCGGCATAGAGCCATCAGTCTAGATTACGTCAGCGTACTCCTGTCAGACCGTCGGCATAATAATGCCGTCGGCATAGGGGGGTATGCCGACGGCCCTGGCGCAGCCGTCGACATAGTTTAGCCGTCGGCGTAGTTTTCCGTCTGACGGCAACGGACGGCGCCGTCAAACTGCTGGCGGGTCAGGAGGCGACACGTGGCAGGGCTATGCCTACGGCAAAGCCGTCGGCATAGGTTAAATCTATGCCGATGGCTTTGCCCTAGGCATAGCCCTGCCACGTGTCGCCTCCTGGTGTAACCTGGTGGCATGGCTATG
>NW_021307466.1:72562-78751 GCF_002162155.2 Triticum dicoccoides
GGAATCATCATCGACATCAAGCACCACCGAGTCCACCTCCTCCAAAACCACCACCACCACTGAGTCCACCTCCTCCAAAACCACCACCACCACCTAGTCCACCTCTGCCAAAACCACCACCAAGTCCACCTCCGCCAAAACCGCCACCGCCAAGTCCTCCTCCGCCAAAACCGCCACCGCGACCACCATCACTCTGCCAGATCGGAGTGACTGGGGTCGACGGAGCAGGAGTCGAGCCACCGGTCCCCTACATGTTTGAAAGAAGATTCTAACGGTAAATATGACATGATAGTATTGAATGAACGAGAACTAGTTTGTCATTAGTTAGGCAAATTTACTAACCGGAGTATCATCGCCTAGTGCCAGCCATTCCTCGAACGTGGGAATGTGTGGGGCGTCTCCCGCAGGTGGTGGTGGGGGTCCAACTTGTGGTGGCTTCATGCGGTTAGTCCAAGACGTCAACATAGCCTGGATGTTAGTTAAACAAGTCCACTTAGAAACAAGCCGTGATCAACAAAGTTAGAAGGAATGAAAGTGCAAATTTGAGCTTGGTTTAAGAGGGCAAAACTAACCGCCATCACTTGACGGCTGTAATCATCGTTTGCCTTCACTCGTTGCAAGTACTCCCTCACCTCAATATGCCTATGCTCGAGAAAGGTCTGATATGCCTACAAAATTGAGGTTGTTTCTAAGTGGGCAGTGATGAAAATAAACTAAGGAAGATAGAGACAAAGAAGATAAGGGGAAGTACTTACAGCACGTTGGCGGACTAAGGAGGATGCGAACGCCCCGTACTCTCTAACGGGCTCGGGTTGGTAGCTCGAAGCCGTGTGTACGAGATCGACGGAGTGACCAAGCCATCGAAACACGGATACCGGCCATAGGACTTACCCTGGATGGCCACCACCGCCGTGTCGTCGATCTGAGACTGGGCGACCTCATGAACGGGAACATCCGGATGCAACTTCTGATAGTTCTGAGTGTAAGACTCCAGGTGTTTCTCGGTGTTGCCGTAGTACTGGCTCTCGCCCTCCTTGCGATCACTCCGCTCGCGGGCCAGCTTCCACGACTCCATGCCTGAGAGCGGCCTCTGCAACTTGTCCTCCTGCAACGTCAAACAAAAGTTAGCCATACATAAGAACATGACGGTAAAGAAGAACCAAAATGCATCTTTCATATAGATATACCTTCATGGCCTTGAAGCCCCAGTGGTTCCTGTTTCCTTGGCCGTGTGTCCCGTCTTTTCCACGGTTAGCCCGGGCCTTGATGCTCTTGGCAACAAACTCTGGATCATCACCGACCCACCTATCCACCAAACACGCCCATCCGTCATGCCTTCCATAGCACCAACGAGGAACAACCTATGCAAATTTTGGAAGCATGACATGTGAGCACGAAACATATAGTTGACTCCTTGAAACAATGAAAAGTCAGTAATAGTTACCATCATGAACTGCTCCCTGCTCATGGTAATTTTTTGCCTCTGTGCTTGAGTTTTGGTCATCTTTTGTTGCAGGTAGATGTGGTAGTACTGTGAGACGGCAACCCAACGCACCTCGTACTGCAACTGACGAGCTTTCTTCTTTGCAGACGCAAGTAAGACCACGTCGGCTCTGGCCTTGTGCTCATCAAGAACTCTATAGAGTTGCTGCAATCATGCATAAACCAGAAGCAAACAAGGCATGATTTGAGTGATTCAATGATAAACTATGAACGAAACTAAAGACAAGTGATTCAAAAGGGAACTTACCCAAAATTTGGTGATCACGGCCTTAGCGGCCGTCCCGTACTCCGCGTTGCTGCAAGCCTCGTAGTGGGCCCAGCTTGTGGCCAAAACACGCAGCTGTGGGTCCCTGTCTGGCCGCGGGCAGAATAGGCCAGGCCAAAACTGCTTCAACAGGACAGTGAGAAGGCCGTTCGGTTTACGGCCCTTTTCGTGAAGGATCCAGTTACTGCAAAAGAATCAAAGGGTTGCCATGTGTACAATAAAAAAATGTTGTCATGTGTTGAAAGTATGATTGAGATGCACTTACTCTGTCCCCGCAGGTTCAATGAGCCACTTGTGCGCCTCGATAGAAGGTGGTGTAGGTACTCCGGCATTACCACGCAGCCACCCCTGCGGAGCACCCGGTGGCAAGTCACCCCACAACTCGGGGTCAATCTCCCCTCCACCCTCCTCGCCCTCCTCGGCCTCCTCCTCCTCGACCTCCTCCTCCTCGGCCTCCTCCTCCTCGGCCTCCTCCTCCTCGACATCAGGAATATACTCCTCCTCCTCAGACTCAGAAGCTGCATCAGCATAGGAGGGCATCGAAGAAGACCCTCCTATTTCGGACACGGCCCGGAGTTTTTTGGCCCGGTTGCCTCTCCCCCCACCTCCTCGTCCTCTAGGGGCTCTCCCCCCACCCCCTCCTCCTCTAGGGTCTCCTCCCCCGACCCCTCCACCTCCCTGTGAGGTGCCATCCTCGCGTAGTCGGGAGGGAACCTTGTGGGCTCGTCCACTCCGAGTAAGTCCTCCTTTGAGTTTACTGAGGAAACTGGCACCGCTGGACTTGCCCATGATTAGCAAACCTGCATTGAGAAGAGAATAAACAATTAGTAAGGATATAAAAAAACAAGCATACAGGAAAGACATTAATAACGGAAGAGAACATTATTAAAAGAACATACATTTTCTAGAACCCATATGAATCATCACTATTGTAATCTATTTGTCGACCGGTCTCATCATCACTATCCTGCATATCTTCTTTGTTGTCTGACGGAGGTGGAGGCTCTTCCTCATCGTCAGCGTCAGCGTCTTCATTTAACTTTTCAAGCATAATTATGTCTCTTTGATTCACAACTGCCTCACCATCAATCCGGGCGCCGTCGTCGTTTGGGTCCAGGTCAACATAACCCAAGTCATCATCCTCCTTGTTTCGGACCACGTCATCATGTTCCTCTTGAAAAAACAATCCCTCATATGTCATGGGGTTTATGTTGTAGTAATCATCATCGTTCGGGTCCGGTAGCTTACCATGTGGCGACACCTTGAACACAACTTCCCAACCCTTTAGGTACTCTTTCTGGCATGGGTAAGGCAGATAATATACTTGTGTGGCCTGGGTAGCGGCGATAAAGAGATCAGCTCCGGCATAGACGGTTGATGGTTTAACTTCAACTAAACCAACAGAAGGCGTATGTCTCAGACCCTTTTTGGGGTCGAACCATCGGCATTTGAACACAGTGAGACTTAGGTGTTTACGGCCACATTTGAATGTAAGCTCGTATATTTTTCCTACCCTTCCGTAGTAATCTACATTATTATCTCCTTCGGTGAAGACTCCAGTATTTATGGTTTTGGGATCAGGCCGACTGTTCTAGTGCTCCTCTGTAAGGAAGCGATACCCATTCACATCATACTTTTGGCATGTCATGACGGTAGGGTCAAAACCCATGAAAACCCATCTCAATTCTTCATCCATTGATTCGTTTGGATCATTTCCCTACAAGTTTAATTGAAATTATAGGGTGCATGAGTTTAATTGGAAGTGTGAAATGGGTAATAGGGAAGTGTGAAATACTACTTTCTCCATGAACCACGCAACAAATTTTTTCCTTCCATCAGCACCCTTTCGGAGAAGAGCAAGTGCCTCCGCTTCAGTAGGAGGCAGCATTCCTGTCCATTCTTCCTCAACGAATCGACTACAATAAGAAAAGCGGTATAAGAACTAGGCAAAGTGAACATAACGAATTGACTAAAAGAATGGTGCAAAGGTATTACCTCATCCACTCATCCTCAACTTCTTTGATGTTGTGCAAGATATAGAACATGACATCCTCCCACTCATCTCGTGGCATGACATAAGATGTCAAGCATCCAACCCTGCCACCTTGCCCGGTGAATAGAGGCAACTTGGGTTTATACTTGGGTTCTTCTATATTGTATCGAGACACCTTATTGTGCAACGTGGGAACATGGTCCGGATAGTAGGCTGTCCTGAGGTCTGCCACCTCCTCTACGATAACTGCCTCAGCTATGGAAGCTTCAATCTAAGCTTTGTTTCCACATTTCTGTCTCAGATGCTTGTTCTGTCTCTCAGGGCCGTACTGCCAACGATACTGCACAGGGCCCCCCAACAATACCTCGTTCGCAAGGTGCAAATGAGATGTGTCATCGGAGTAAAGAAGCCAGGCGGGAAGATCTTCTCTAGCTTGCATATCAACTCCGGCGCCTTCAGATGCCGGTCGTATGTCAACCTCGGGAAGTACCAAGAATGGTGCAAATCATCCACCAACGGCTGCATAAACACACTCAAATTCTTCCCTGGATATTCAGGCCCCGGAATTATAAGCGACAGGAACATGGTCTTGCGTTGCATTATGGCGCCGGGAGGGAGATTGAGCGGAATAACAAATATGGGCCAACAGCTGTATGGATTAGACGACATAAACTCGCGCCGCGATCAGCGCCCTGCGTCTTCTTAGGCTACGCTCCCGACCACAAAGGGTACAGATGCCTCAACCCAGCCACCGGGCGCGTGGTTATCTCACGCCACGTCGTCTTCGACGAGCAACGCTTCCCCTTCCTTGATCAGGCTAGTGCATCGCCAGCCGCCCCACAGCCCTCTCTGGAAGATGAGCTTCATCTCCCCCTCGTTCCCCGTCGACCCCGCACTACACAGATCGCACAACCCAGCGCTCCTCTCGCTCCCACTCCGGTCGCAGCACCGTGCTCGCCCTCGACACCCACTGCCGTCATGCCCCAAACCCCGGCCTCCGAACCCACAACCCCGGCCTCTGAACCCACACCTGTTCGGCCTATCACCAGCCCGTCTCCCTCCCCGCCCACGTCGCCGCGTCCTCGAAGCCGCGCCGCGCCCATTCCCACCCACACCATGACCACACGAGCTCAGGCCAGTACCTTCAAGCCCAACCCTAAATATGCCGACGGCCTTTCCGCTACTACAACCCCCACCACCATCTCACCCATTCCTCGTTCGGTGCGTGCTGCTTTGCAAGATTCGTGTTGGTTGGCTGCTATGCAGGTGGAGTACAGGGCGTTGATGGAGAACGGAACCTGGCGGCTCGTCCCGCGCCCTCGCGGCGCCAACGTCGTCACCGTCAAGTGGCTTTTTCGCCACAAACTCAAGGCGGACGGCTCCCTCGAACGGTACAAGGCGCGGTGGGTTGTGCGCGGGTTCTCTCAGCGGCCCGGCGTCGACTTTGATGAGACGTTCTCTCCCGTCGTCAAGGCAGCCACAATCCGTGTCGTCCTCACCATTGCTACTGTGCGTGACTGGCCTGTCCATCAAATGGACGTCAACAACGCCTTCTTGCACGGGCGCCTCGCCGAGCGTGTCTACTGTCAACAACCAGCAGGCTTTGTCGACGCCGACCGTCCCGAGCACGTGTGCCTCCTCGTCAAGTCACTCTACGGCCTCAAGCAGGCACCGCGGGCGTGGTTCGCCCGGTTCGCAATGTACGTGCACCAGCTCGGCTTCGTCAGCTCGCGTGCGGACACCTCACTGTTCGTCCTGCAAAGCAGCGCCGGCACCGCCTACCTCCTACTATACGTCGACGACATCGTGCTCACGGCGTCGTTCACGTCCCTGCTGCAGCACCTTCAACGACAGCTCTCCGGCGAGTTCTCTATGAAGGATCTTGGCCCGCTCCACTACTTCTTCGGCATCGCCGTCACCCGCACGGCGAACGGATTCTTCCTGTCCCAGCGCAAGTATGCCGAAGAACTCCTGGGACGAGCCAACATGACGCACTGCAAGCCGGTGGCTACGCCAGTCGACACACACGCAAAGCTCTCAGCACTTGCGGGTGCGCCCGTCTCGGACCCGACCGAGTACCGCAGCATCATGGGCGCGCTCCAGTACATGTCTATGACACGCCCGGACATTGCCTACGCAGTTCAGCAGTGCTGCTTGGTGATGCATGATCCGCGCGCGCCCCATCTTGCTCTGGCAAAGCGCGTGCTCCGTTACCTCCGCGGCACCACCACGCATGGACTACATCTTCATCGCGCTTCATCGCTCGACCTCGTCGCCTATTCAGATGCGGACTGGGCCGGCTGCCCAGACACGCGTCGCTCGACGTCCGGCTACGCCGTCGACCTCGGCGACTCCCTTGTCTCCTGGTCGTCCAAGCGCCAAGCCACCGTCTCCCACTCGAGTGCGGAGGCCGAATACCGCGCCGTCG
>NW_021307466.1:79256-80739 GCF_002162155.2 Triticum dicoccoides
GAACGCAGTTGCGGAATGCTGCTGGCTCCGCCAACTTCTCGCCGAGCTCTCCGCCCCACTGCCGAAAGCCAGCGTGGTCTTCTGCGACAACATTTCGTCGGTGTACATGGCCGCCAATCCAGTTCATCACCGGCGCACGAAGCACATCGAGCTCGACATACACTTCGTGCGCGAGCAAGTGGCGCTCGGCAAGCTTCGTGTCCTCCATGTCCCGACCAAGCAACAATTCGCGGACGTGCTCACCAAAGGTCTTCCGACTGCAGCTTTTCAGGATTTTCGTTCCAGTTTGTGCATCCGACCCCCGGATGCTTCAACTGCGGCGGGGTGTTAGTTGTATAGGTCACACACCCTGACCCGGCTCTCTAGCACGTCCTCGTGCATGATCCCACGATCACCCGCACGATCTCACCGGCGCACTGCGCCCCTCTGTACATGTAAACCTATATATACATGCGATCATACGCAGGCACCACTCAAAGTGGCAAGCCATTCATTCACTCCTCCACATTATTATCTTGGATTAGCGGAATGACAGGAGAGATAATTTAAGTAAAGTGATACTCATGCATGAGACGACAAGAGTACACGGTCAACGAGGCCCTCCTTGCGACCAGCTGGTCGAACTACAGCTGGAGTACTGGTCCTGCAGCCATACATATATTTCATCGAGATGTGAAAGAACACAATTATTCTTTTAAGCGGTTCCTTGCTTAATTTGAATCTGCATCACTTGTGAGGACTTCGTCTCCATTTATTATAGCAAGTATAATAAGGTGATGTAGACGGGCTGTAAGACTTAAAATATTATATCTTGCTGAGTTGGATGAGAGGGAAGAGGGGAGAGAAGAGAAACTGGCTATAGGACGGGTTCTAAGAAACTATGTGAGATTGCATGATGGGTCATATGATAAAAAATAGTATTTCCTTGTAGCCCACTACTATGCATGTTGGCTATTACATTGGCTATAAATGACATGTCGCTATGTTATGACCACCGGTCGGCTATATTATTAACCATGCTCTTAGACTGCCCATAGTGGGAGTTACTTCAATAGTAACATGTGATCCAACTCGGCAAGTCACTACCGGACTCGCGGTCTATGCCTACGGCCACGGGCCGTCGGCATAGGCCCCTAGGCCGTCGGCATAGATCTATGCCGACGGCAGCCGTCGGCATAGAGCCATCAGTCTAGATTACGTCAGCGTACTCCTGTCAGACCGTCGGCATAATAATGCCGTCGGCATAGGGGGGTATGCCGACGGCCCTGGCGCAGCCGTCGACATAGTTTAGCCGTCGGCGTAGTTTTCCGTCTGACGGCAACGGACGGCGCCGTCAAACTGCTGGCGGGTCAGGAGGCGACACGTGGCAGGGCTATGCCTACGGCAAAGCCGTCGGCATAGGTTAAATCTATGCCGATGGCTTTGCCCTAGGCATAGCCCTGCCACGTGTCGCCTCCTGGTGTAACCTGGTGGCATGGCTATG
>NW_021307466.1:82653-83880 GCF_002162155.2 Triticum dicoccoides
GGTAAAGAAGAACCAAAATGCATCTTTCATATAGATATACCTTCATGGCCTTGAAGCCCCAGTGGTTCCTGTTTCCTTGGCCGTGTGTCCCGTCTTTTCCACGGTTAGCCCGGGCCTTGATGCTCTTGGCAACAAACTCTGGATCATCACCGACCCACCTATCCACCAAACACGCCCATCCGTCATGCCTTCCATAGCACCAACGAGGAACAACCTATGCAAATTTTGGAAGCATGACATGTGAGCACGAAACATATAGTTGACTCCTTGAAACAATGAAAAGTCAGTAATAGTTACCATCATGAACTGCTCCCTGCTCATGGTAATTTTTTGCCTCTGTGCTTGAGTTTTGGTCATCTTTTGTTGCAGGTAGATGTGGTAGTACTGTGAGACGGCAACCCAACGCACCTCGTACTGCAACTGACGAGCTTTCTTCTTTGCAGACGCAAGTAAGACCACGTCGGCTCTAGCCTTGTGCTCATCAAGAATTCTATAGAGTTGCTGCAATCATGCATAAACCAGAAGCAAACAAGGCATGATTTGAGTGATTCAATGATAAACTATGAGCGAAACTAAAGACAAGTGATTCAAAAGGGAACTTACCCAAAATTTGGTGATCACGGCCTTAGCGGCCGTCCCGTACTCCGTGTTGCTGCAAGCCTCGTAGTGGGCCCAGCTTGTGGCCAAAACACGCAGCTGTGGGTCCCTGTCTGGCCGCGGGCAGAATAGGCCAGGCCAAAACTGCTTCAACAGGATAGTGAGCAGGTTCAATGAGCCACTTGTGCGCCTCGATAGAAGGTGGTGTAGGTACTCCGGCATTACCACGCAGCCACCCCTGCGGAGCACCCGGTGGCAAGTCACCCCACAACTCGGGGTCAACCTCCCCTCCACCCTCCTCCTCCTCCTCGGCCTCCTCCTCCTCGGCCTCCTCCTCCTCGGCCTCCTCCTCCTCACCCTCCTCCTCCTCGACATCAGGAATATACTCCTCCTCCTCAGACTCAGAAGCTGCATCAGCATAGGAGGGCATCGAAGAAGACCCTCCTATTTCGGACACGGCCCGGAGTTTTTTTGCCCGGTTGCCTCTCCCCCCACCTCCTCGTCCTCTAGGGGCTCTCCCCCACCCCCTCCTCCTCTAGGGTCTCCTCCCCCGACCCCTCCACCTCCCTGTGAGGTGCCATCCTCGCGTAGTCGGGAGGGAACCTTGTGGGCTCGTCCACTCCGAGTAAG
>NW_021307466.1:85180-88256 GCF_002162155.2 Triticum dicoccoides
TTTTTTCCTTCCATCAGCACCCTTTCGGAGAAGAGCAAGTGCCTCCGCTTCAGTAGGAGGCAGCATTCCTGTCCATTCTTCCTCAACGAATCGACTACAATAAGAAAAGCGGTATAAGAACTAGGCAAAGTGAACATAACGAATTGACTAAAAGAATGGTGCAAAGGTATTACCTCATCCACTCATCCTCAACTTCTTTGATGTTGTGCAAGATATAGAACATGACATCCTCCCACTCATCTCGTGGCATGACATAAGATGTCAAGCATCCAACCCTGCCACCTTGCCCGGTGAATAGAGGCAACTTGGGTTTATACTTGGGTTCTTCTATATTGTATCGAGACACCTTATTGTGCAACGTGGGAACATGGTCCGGATAGTAGGCTGTCCTGAGGTCTGCCACCTCCTCTACGATAACTGCCTCAGCTATGGAAGCTTCAATCTAAGCTTTGTTTCCACATTTCTGTCTCAGATGCTTGTTCTGTCTCTCAGGGCCGTACTGCCAACGATACTGCACAGGGCCCCCCAACAATACCTCGTTCGCAAGGTGCAAATGAGATGTGTCATCGGAGTAAAGAAGCCAGGCGGGAAGATCTTCTCTAGCTTGCATATCAACTCCGGCGCCTTCAGATGCCGGTCGTATGTCAACCTCGGGAAGTACCAAGAATGGTGCAAATCATCCACCAACGGCTGCATAAACACACTCAAATTCTTCCCTGGATATTCAGGCCCCGGAATTATAAGCGACAGGAACATGGTCTTGCGTTGCATTATGGCGCCGGGAGGGAGATTGAGCGGAATAACAAATATGGGCCAGCAGCTGTATGGATTAGACGACATACCATATGGATTGAACCCATCACCTGTTATAGCAATTCTGACATTCCCAGCCTCGGCTGCTTCCTCCAGGTACTTTATATCGATTGACTTCCATGCTTCACCTTCTGATGTATGTACAATTTTTTTTGGATTGTACCTTTTCCCTTCCTTGTGCCACTTCATCATTTTGGCAGACTCCTCGGTGATGAAAAGGCGCTGCAGTCTTTTTATAAAATCAAGATACCGAAGAACCTTCACAGGGATTTTTAGCTGCCGCTTCTGACCATGCTTATCGACCACCTCAATATACCGAGAGGAACCGCACTTCCTACAGCAGTTGTCATCCGCATACTCATGCCTAAACAAAAGGCAATTCTTTGGACAAACATCTATATTCTCATAGTCCATGGAGAGCGCCTTCATGATTTTCTTCGTACCGTACAGGGTTTTCGGCAGTTCATGGCCCTCGGGCAGGCTGTTAGCCCATACTCCCAGAAATGCTTCGAAGCAACCTCGGCTACAGCCGTACTCAGCCTTCACTTCCACCAGTTGCGAGATGGCATCCAGCACAGACAGCTTGGCACCCTCATAGAGAGGTTTCTTTGGCGAGGCCAAGATTTCCAGGAAGGCCTTTGCGGTTTCCTCCGGCTCCTCCGGTTCATTCGCTGAATGTGACGGAGGTGTCGACTGTGCAACAAAGACATCATCTAGCATGTCTCTAACCCCATCGTCCTCATAACCAGCGACGCGTTGTCGTATCACATCCTCTCTACCACGGTCCCGCTGGGCAAAGTTTATCGGCATATTAAAGTTGGGCATAAATCCATGCGTGCGAAGGTGCTTAGTCATCGCACTCTTATCTCTGCGGATACGTCTCTTACATCTGGCACACGGGCATTCTGGCACCATCCTCATTGGACTATGGAATATCTCTTTCAAAAACACATCAGTTTTCTCGACCCACTCTGTTGTTACTTGATTCCGATGGAAAAACCCACTATACGTCCACTGATTATCTGCCATCTCTGCTTTATTGGAACCCACACAACAAAATTAATGATTCATTTAAATTACCCACATCAATATTTTATTTTTTACAAGGTTGACATTTAATCCACCTACATCTCTAATAGGTAAAGATGGGTCCTAATCCCACCCGAGAATGTGTAGATTGAGTACGGTCCATGCTCTACCCCATTCCGAGACAAAATTTCGGCAGCACCTCCCCGCTGTTCTCCAAATACACGTCTCGGCAAAATGCCGAGAGAATGTGCATCCGGAGAACAACAGGGAGGCGCCGCCGAAATCCTGTCTCGGAACGGGGTAGAGCATGAACAACGTACCCAATCTACACATCCTCGGTCTGTCCGTGGAAAGCGCTAGACAATCCGAAAGAGCTGCGGTGATAAATATGCAATTGAATGCATATTTATCGATGCAACCCTTTCGGACGGGAGACCTAGGTTACGCGACTTGATGTGAAAATTCAATCTAGTGACATGGAAAAAAAGTGGACGAGGTCATGGAATTGTTGCTCACCCTCCGATGTAGAGGATGTAGTCGATCAAAGGAGGGACGATCGTGGACAAACACCTCCAACATGGACGATCACTCCACGAAGATGGAACACCACAAATCCTGTTAATTCCACCGAGTGATAAAAATTTAGGTCATCACCTCACATTAAGCATTGGCACAACATTATGAATGAACAGAAACAACATGTCAAATTGGAAAAAAACAAACTCTAAACCCGTGCCTACTCCATTCCCTCTCTCCCCCATTCTTTCTCTCTTATAAAAAAAAATGGAGCTCGTTCATACTCCATTATCTTCCTCGCTCATCTCTTTACATGCACATATTGAAAAACTTGACCAATATCATCTATCCATATTGAGCAATATCTAAGTGTCCAAATTCACAAAATTGAGCAATATCCATCAATGCATCCATCTATCACAAAATTCACCATCAATCTGTACATGCATGCATATATCCATTCATCACATATCCATCTATGCAAAAAAAATAGTAACAAAATGCAAAAAAAAATAAAAAAATTCTCACCTTGGCCGCGCCGGTGCAGCGGGCAGCAGGGAGGCCGGGGGGCAGCCGCCGGGGAAGGGTGGCCGGGGCGCAGCAGGGCGTCGGCGGAGGGGCGCAGCAGGGCAGGGCGTCGGCGAAGTGTGGACGGGCCGGTCGGTGCAGCTGGACAGGAAGGGCACGGGGTCGGGGACAGGTGTGGACGGTGCTGGCG
>NW_021307466.1:88802-91730 GCF_002162155.2 Triticum dicoccoides
GCGGAGAAGAGCTGGCGACGGCGGCGGCGCGAGAAGGGGGCGGGGATGTAGGCGGGGAGGGGGAGGGGCGAGGGAAGGGGGTGGCACGGGTAGAGCGGCGGCGGGCAGACGGCGGGGAGCGACGCGGGCGACGGGGAGCGGCGGCGGCGGCGCGGGTCGAGCTGGCGGCGGCGTGGGTCGAGCAGCGCTATCTGGGCGAATGAGTGGTTGACGGGCGAGCGGCTGAGGATAAGGGTGAGGTATGCCGACGGCTAAGCCGTCGGCATAGGTAGCGATGCCACGTGGCACCTATGCCGACGGCTTATCCGTAGGCATAGTTATTTTTTTTAATGTTTTTAATAGCTTATATTTTTTCTTCTTTCTGTTTTTTATTTCATATAAATTTTTGATGTTTTCATAGTCATAAGTTATATTTTTTATATTTTTTATCTATTATTTCATATGCATTTTTAATGTTTTCTTAACGCTGCTCGGCCCTCTCCTCTCCCGGAACCACACAGAGGGGAGGTGAAGGCGCCACGTGGCATTTTTTTTGCAACAACTTTCATACATGTTTAATTTTTTTTAAAATATTATTCACTGTCTTCAAATATATTTTTAGTGTATATTATTTTCATACGCATTGAAAAGTTTCGTTTACATATAAAATGAGGGACCGAGGCATCGTTTCCCCCCTCCAGGTGCCGGCGGCGGCGCCGTCCGTGACGGGGGCCACACCCCGGAGATGCGTGCCGCCTCTTTGGACATGCCACAACACCACCCTGCATGTATGAGGGCCCGGTACGACGCTCCGGTGGCATTGCTACCCCCGAGGGCCCCTGTCCCGCCTAACCCTGGAGCAGTTTACCACGAGATCTAGCCCTTTGACTTCCCACGGACGGGCTTTGACCAGTGGACCTCTCCAGTCGGTTGTGTTAGTTCGGCCCATAGCGACACCCGGGAGCAACATCTGGGCCAAACCCACAGCTACATCCACTCCGTGTAGACCCGACGCGTCCGTTTCCCCCCTCCCGGTGCCGGCGGCGGCGCCGTCCGTGTGGGGGGCCACGCCCCGATACGACGCTCCGGTGGCATTGCTACCCCCCCAGGGCCCCCGTCCGTGTGGGGGTGGTGACCATGCTTGTTGTGGTTATGGCAGTGGTGTTGACCACGGCTCGGCACCCACCCACAAGGCCGCCGTTGCCGCCGACGGGCTACATGGCACCTTGGGTGTCCAACTCCATGACTACCACACCAAGGCCGCGTTCCAGCCCTCCTCAACCACCTCCTCCTTCACCTCCGGCTTGGGAATGGCGATGTCACTGACGGCCGACGGTGCCATCATCTCCTCCAGGGCGTCCAACTACTCCAGCTGCTGACACTCGTACTTCCTTTGGGAGTTCTCCGTCACCCTTTTCACCAGCTGCTCCTCCTCTTCCGCGGTCATGGTGGGAGGTGGCGACGGAGGCAATGGCGAGGGGGAGGGCGGCGGCCTTAGCCCGGGTGACCGTGGTGGGTTGGGAGCGCGCGCGTCACGTAGCGGGCTATGAGTACGACCGACAAAAAAAGTTTGCCAGCGCATGTCTGATGTCTACTACGCAACCTTCTTCTTGTAGACGTTGTTGGGCCTCCATGTGCAGATGTTTGTAGGACAGTAGCAAATTTTCCTCAAGTGGATGACCTAAGGTTTATCAATTCGTGGGAGGTGTAGGATGAAGATGGTCTCTCTCAAACAACCCTGCAACCAAATAACAAAGAGTCTCTTGTGTCCCTAACACACCCAATACAATGGTAAATTGTATAGGTGCACTAGTTCGGCGAAGAGATGGTGATACAAGTGCAATATGGATGGTAGATATAGGTTTTTGTAATCTGAAATTATAAAAATAGAAAGGTAACTAATGATAAAAGTGAGCACAAACGGTATTGCAATGCTAGGAAACAATGCCTGGGGTTCATACTTTCACTAGTGCAAGTTCTCTCAACAATAATAACATAACTGGATCATATAACTATCCCTTGACATGCAACAAAGAGTCACTCCAAAGTCACTAATAACGGAGAAATAACGAAGAGATTATTGTAGGGTACGAAACCACCTCAAAGTTATCCTTTCCGATCGATCTATTCAAGAGTCCGTAGTAAAATAACACGAAACTATTCTTTCTGTTTGATCTATCATAGAGTTCATACTAGAATAACACCTTAAGACACAAATCAACCAAAACCCTAATGTCACCTAAATACTCCAATATCACCTCAAGTATCCGTGGGCATGATTATACGATATGCATCACACAATCTCAGATTCATCTATTCAAATCAACACAAAGTACTTCAAAGAGTGCCCCAAAGTTTCTACCGAAGAGTCAAGACGAAAACGTGTGCCAACCCCTCTGCATAAGTTCACAAGGTCACTGAACCCGCAAGTTGATCACCAAAACATACATCAAGTATATCACATGATATCCCATTGTCACCACAGATAAGCACATGCAAGACATACATCAAGTGTTGTCAAATCCACTCCGTGTAGACTCGACGCATCCATTTCCCCCCGTGACTTGGGGCACACCCGGAGATGCGTGTCGCATCTTCGGACATGCCACAACACCACCCTGCATGTATGAGGGCCCGGTACGACGCTTCGGTGGCATTGCTACCCCCGAGGGCCCCTGTCCCGCCTAACCCTGGAGCAGTTTACCACGAGATCTAGCCCTTTGACTTCCCACGGACGGGCTTTGACCAGTGGACCTCTCTAGCCGGTTGTGTTAGTTCGGCCCATAGGGACACCCGGGAGCAATATCTGGGCCAAACCCACAGCTACATCCACTCCGTGTAGACCCGACGCGTCCGTTTCCCCCCTCCCGGTGCCGGCGGCGGCGCCGTCCGTGTGGGGGGCCACGCCCCGAAGACGCGTGCCGCCTCTTCGGACATGCCACAACACCA
>NW_021307466.1:92277-124116 GCF_002162155.2 Triticum dicoccoides
AGGTTGTGTCGGGTCGGCCCAGAGGGACACCGAGGAGCAACATCCAGGCCAAACCCACAACTAAATCCGCTCCATGTAGACGCAATGCGGTAGTTTCCCCCCTCCAGGTGCCGGCGGCGGTGCCGTTCGTGAGGGGGGCCACGCACCGGAGACGTGTGCCGCCTCTTTGGACATGCCACAACACCACCGCGCATGTATGAGGTCGCGGTACGACGCTCCGGTGGCATTGCTACCCCCAGGACCCCCGTCCCGCCTAACCCTGGAGTGGTTGACCACGAGATCTAGCCCTTTGACTTTCTACGGACGGGCTTTGACCAGTGGACCTCTCCACCCGGTTGTGTCAGGTCGGCCCAGAGGGACACCGGGGAGCAACATCCGGGCCAAACCGACAGCTAAATCCACTCCATGTAGACCCGACGCGTCCGTTCCCACCCTCCAGGTGCCGGCGCCACACCCCAGAGATGCGTGCCGCCTCTTCGGACATGCCATAACACCATTCGGTTGTGGTAGGTCATCCGATATATATAAACACTTGGAGCAAAGTCCCCTTCGTATAGACCCGATGCGGCTGTTACCCATTCCAGTGGCCGGCTGGCGGCGGCACCGTTCGTGAGGGGGGTCACAACGCTCTGTACAGAACCGAAAAATAATGTATGTATGCTTATTAACACATACTGTATGTAAGTTAGTTAAATATTAATAATAAAGAAAACAATGAAGAAAAAAAACTATATGTATGCTTATTAACATACTATATGCTTATTAACACATACTATATGTATGCTTATTAACACAATCTATATGTATGCTTATTAACACAATCTATATGTATGCTTATTAACACATACTGTATGCTTATTAATAATAATAATACTATATGAAAAAAAGAAAAAAAAAGAAAAAAACTATGCCGACGGCAAAGCCGTCGGCATAGGTGCGGCCAGGGCAGATATAGAGCGCCGCGGATCGATGACGTGTCGGCTATGCCGACGGCTTAGATCGGCATAGCTCCTGGTCGGTGCGCTCTGGATCGGTGACGTGTCACCCGTATCTATGCCAACGGCCACCCGTCATGGCCGTCGGCATAGATTTGACGTCGTTAGCCGGCCGTGATGACAGTTGTCAGCGGGCCCGCATCTATGCCGACGGCCTATATATGCCGACGGCAGCTGTAGGCGTATTCTGGGATAAGCCGACGGCCTGTATATGCCGACGGCTGCTGTCAGGTAGATGCGGATAGCCCGACGGCCATTGTACGCCGACGGCCAGGAGCTAGCTGTCGGCATAGCTCGGACTAGGCCGACGGTAGCCGTCGGCATATATTTGGCTGTCGGCGTAGAGCCCTGTTCCGGTAGTGAGTTTGTTTACGTGGCAATGATTTTATGAGAAGAAACATGATTTGAGTAATATAGTTCGTTACTCATACTATGGATAACATCACACATACCAAGACAAGATAAATCAACAACCTAATAAATGAAGTGTTCATATGACACCACACATATGTTACTCCTCACTATAGAGATACTAACATAGACTAATAACATATGCATGATACTAGTCAAAGTTACTCCCCACTATGGCTAGTCTTAGGCCAACTCCAATTGCACGACCACAGACTTTGGTTTAATTTGGTTTCTGTCTGTTTGCGGTCATCCATCTGTCGGCGTGCCACAACATTTCAGAAACTTTGTCTGAATTATGAACATAAATTAAAATAAGAAAAATGCATTGAAAATAATATTAAAGATAATATATATTACATTAAACTTAGAAGTCCACAAAGTTAACGCCACACATTGAAACTAAACTTGAAAGTTACACTAAACATAAAAACTAAAACTCTAGATTTGGCCGTCGCGGCAGTTCTCATCCTTGTCGTCCATGGTGAGGTTGATGTACGACCGTGGCTGTTATAGGTGGGCTGGCGGCCCCTCCGATGGCTGCCATTGCAGGGCGGGTGGGGGTGGTGACCATGCTTGTTGTGGTTATGGCAGTGGTGTTGACCACGGCTCGGCACCCACCCACAAGGCCGCCGTTGCCGCCGATGGGCTACATGGCACCTTGGGTGTCCAACTCCATGACTACCACACCAAGGCCGCGTTCCAGCCCTCCTCAACCACCTCCTCCTTCACCTCCGGCTTGGGAATGGCGATGTCACTGACGGCCGACGGTGCCATCATCTCCTCCAGGGCGTCCAACTACTCCAGCTGCTGACACTCGTACTTCCTTTGGGAGTTCTCCGTCACCCTTTTCACCAGCTGCTCCTCCTCTTCCGCGGTCATGGTGGGAGGTGGCGACGGAGGCAATGGCGAGGGGGAGGGCGGCGGCCTTAGCCCGGGTGACCGTGGTGGGCTGGGAGCGCGCGCGTCACGTAGCGGGCTATGAGTACGACCGACAAAAAAAGTTTGCCAGCGCATGTCTGATGTCTACTACGCAACCTTCTTCTTGTAGACGTTGTTGGGCCTCCATGTGCAGATGTTTGTAGGACAGTAGCAAATTTTCCTCAAGTGGATGACCTAAGGTTTATCAATTCGTGGGAGGTGTAGGATGAAGATGGTCTCTCTCAAACAACCCTGCAACCAAATAACAAAGAGTCTCTTGTGTCCCTAACACACCCAATACAATGGTAAATTGTATAGGTGCACTAGTTCGGCGAAGAGATGGTGATACAAGTGCAATATGGATGGTAGATATAGGTTTTTGTAATCTGAAATTATAAAAATAGAAAGGTAACTAATGATAAAAGTGAGCACAAACGGTATTGCAATGCTAGGAAACAAGGCCTGGGGTTCATACTTTCACTAGTGCAAATTCTCTCAACAATAATAACATAACTGGATCATATAACTATCCCTTGACATGCAACAAAGAGTCACTCCAAAGTCACTAATAACGGAGAAATAACGAAGAGATTATTGTAGGGTACGAAACCACCTCAAAGTTATCCTTTCCGATCGATCTATTCAAGAGTCCGTAGTAAAATAACACGAAACTATTCTTTCTGTTTGATCTATCATAGAGTTCATACTAGAATAACACCTTAAGACACAAATCAACCAAAACCCTAATGTCACCTAAATACTCCAATGTCACCTCAAGTATTCGTGGGCATGATTATACGATATGCATCACACAATCTCAGATTCATCTATTCAAACCAACACAAAGTACTTCAAAGAGTGCCCCAAAGTTTCTACCGAAGAGTCAAGACGAAAACGTGTGCCAACCCCTCTGCATAAGTTCACAAGGTCACTGAACCCGCATGTTGATCACCAAAACATACATCAAGTATATCACATGATATCCCATTGTCACCACAGATAAGCACATGCAAGACATACATCAAGTGTTGTCAAATCCTTAAAGACTCAATCTGATAAGATAACTTCAAAGGGAAAACTCAATCCATTACAAGAGAGTAGAGGGGAAGAAACATCATAATATCCAACTATAATAGCAAAGCTCGCGATACATCAAGATCGTGCCAAATCAAGAACACGAGAGAGAGAGAGATCAAACACATAGCTACTGGTACATACCCTCAGCCCCGAGGGTGAACTACTCCCTCCTCGTCATGGAGAGCACGGGGATGATGAAGATGGCCACCGGTGAGGGATCCCCCCTCCGGTAGGGTGCCGGAACAGGGCCCCGATTGATTTTTGGTGGCTACAGAGGCCTGCGGCGGCGGAACTCCCAATCTATTGTGCTCCTCGATGTTTTTAGAGTATATGGATATATAGAGGCGAAGGAAGTTGGTCAGGGGAGCCACGAGGGGCCCACAAGGGTGGGGGGCACGCCCGGGGGGTAGGGCACGCCTCCCTGCCTCGTGGCTTCCTCGTTGCTTCCCTGACGTCTACTCCAAGTCTCCTGGATTGCTTTTGTTCCAAAAATAACTCTCCGAAGGTTTCATTCCGTTTGGACTCCGTTTGATATTCCTTTTCTTTGAAACACTGAAATAGGCAAGAAAACAACAATTTGGGTTGGGCCTCCGGTTAATAGGTTAGTCCCAAAAATAATGGAAAAGTGTATAGTAAAGCCCATTAAACATCCAAAACAGATAATATAATATCCTGAATACTTCATAAATTATAGATACGTTGGAGACGTATCAATGTCGTGCTCGTCCCGGAACCACTGTCCGACAAGGGGGAGTCAACGTCGTACCTGAGGTCGGCAAGGATGTGATGCGGGATCTATGCCCATTGTCGATTGATTTTCAAGTGGCGAGCGTGACCGCTCGGTATAGCCGGCACTAGCACCCGATCGAGGCTCATATGCCACCCATTGGGGAGGTGAGCATCGGGCCAGGGAAGCGGGGTCGCCGTCTCACAGTACCACCAACAAATATCTACCTTTATGTACACGTCGTTCCGCGGTGCGGTGGCGGGAGGGGAGAGGGAGATGGTGGGCGGCGAGGTGGAGTTCACGGTGGGGCTCCACGATGAGGCAAAAGGCGACCGATCTTCGTGGTCATGCTTCCCCTTCTCTCTGACGGGAAGCGAGGAGGGAGGAGAGATGGGAGACGCTGGTGGTTGGCTGTGTTGCGCGACAAGGGGCAGTGGAAGAGTGTGGACATGGCAAGAAGTGGACTGGCCGGTCCACAAGTTCAGCATTAAAAATGAGGGGTTGGAGGACGGCTGGGAGGCTGACGTGCGTGCTCGACCACCTGTGCGGATTAAATGGGGCCGATGGGGAGTAGTTGCATGGCCGACATGCGGGCCCGATGGCAGACGAAAAGAGAACACATATGAGCCTGTCCGTGTGGATGCAAATCCGGCCTAGATTTGCGCTGGATTTAGGTCGAGGCGGACATAAAATGGGTATTCTTCCACCTGTTGGGCCGTTGGTTTTGTCCGTTTGGAGCAAAACGGACACACCGGATCAAGTGGGGTCGCTCATTGGAGTTGGCCTTAGTCTCCCTTATTCTATCTTTTATTTTGACCATGGTTTTAACTAATAAAATATATATTATATATAGAAAAAATAATATCAATTAAAGCTACATTCATATACGAATTTTTACCAAGGGCTTCCACAAAAACAAGCCAAAACCTGCCACGCCCACGTGTACACATAAAGTTCCCCTGTTATCTGGCTGCACTAGTAGAAAACGTGATATTAGTCCTGGTTCGTAAGGGTCTTTAGTCTCGATTGTGCAAGCAGGACTAATCGTTCGGGACTAAAGGCTCCACCTTTTAGTACCGGCCGCTTTACAAATCGGGACTAAATGGGCTCTACATGGCCGCTGCGCAATGCTCAAGCAGGAGGACCTTGTGTCCTGGTTGGTAACACCAACCGAGAATAAAGACCGCCACGTGTCAGGAGCTAGGGTTTAGGGGTTAAATTTCAAGTTTCCTTTTTTTGTTTACCATTTATGGTTTTCATTTTTATTTTATGTTTTCATTCTACTCGACGCTAGCTACTGATAGCAATAAAGGAACCGTTAAACAATATTGTCATGAATATAAAGAATTGATCTCTTTCTCCGTGCTTGGTCTAAAACAAGTTTTCGTATATATATATATTCGACACTACTACATATAGTACATATTCATGTATATATACAATATAGTATCTCTTACGATCCCTATATCTAATTACCAAAAACCCGTATCAATTACCGATGGTATTCTCCCACTACTAGGGAAAAGCCTAGCAATAGCGCGCGTATTAGGTGTATCAGTAGCGCGGGGCCCCACACTACTGATACGACGCTACAACTAACATGTATAAGTAGCGCGTGTTGACCCATGCTACTGCTATACATGGCTAGTAGCAGCGAGCGTTAGCGCAATACGCTATTGTTAATATCTGCAACGCTTTTATCTAGGGCGCGCTACTGGTAAGTGCGCGCTGCTGCTAACTCTACTCCCCTCGCTACTGTTAGTTTTAGTAGTATTTGCTTTTCTGCATATTTGTTTTGTATTTGAACAGGCTTTATACAATAATCTTTAGCATATCATACACATACAAATGTACTCATATCATCAAATCATGTCTTCATCATAATCATCATCCAACACAAAGTGGTCTCTCGTCATCATCTTGAAAATAGCGATACAAGTCTCGATTACTTGCAACTACATCGTCATCCATCTAAACAATTATATATGCAAGAAGAGCTATCACTATGAGTGAGAGCGGAACTATGCAGTACAGGAGTTCGTATCCCTCTCTCGCACTAGCGTGAACCTAAACTAACTACTGGTTGTCGCTCAGAAACCGGAAACCGGTACACCTGGGCCTGACACTCCAGCCACTCGTCGTGTACTCCTGGCATAGCACTTCTTCGCCATCGATGATCTATGTACTTGCATCATCTCATGATTCGAAGATATGCAACATATATAGTTGAGCAACAGAAAAAGAAAGACTTGGCAAAAATAAAAGCAACATATCATAAGCATAAATAACACAATTCATCATACCCAAAATAGCCCACATAGCATGTGGTCAAAAGTTGAGAGGGTTACGGCAAAAACTGGATGCACTTCGTGTGCCAAATAGACAATCTCTTTGGAAGTATCAGAGTTTTGGACGGAAACTCATCTGTTACAAAGGGATTCCATTTTTTTGAACTTATTTGAACTCCATACTTTTTGTGTGTTCAAAATGCACCATTCAAAGCCACATCATCAATTTTCAACCCTCTCTGACTTCATTTGGTATTTTTCATGCCTGTACTGATTTTTTTAGCTAAATGACCCTTAAATTGAAAAGCACTACAAATGAACTCTGAAAAGGTTGAAAGTTGGCATGGTATCATAATTTCACCCACATAGCATGTTCTAAAAAGTTGAGAGGGTTACGACAAAAAATGGATGCACTTTGTGTACAAAATAGATAATCTCTTTGGAAGTATCAGGGTTTCAGATGAAAACTCATCTATTACAAAGGGATTTCATTTGTTCACATGTAACTGCAGTGATATTCTAGATCAAAGGCATCATCATAATAGTTGTTGATAGAAAGTCTTCACTTTTTCTTCGCTTGTGTCCTTTGCTTATTGCGTCGTAACCATGGATAATCTCCATCGTTTAACAAGATGCTTGGGTCAGCCCTGACTTTGAAGGGAGGAATTTGATGAAACTTTTCATAAACTTCAGACATGTCTGTCTTTCCCTCCAATCCCACGATGTCTCTTTTACCTAAAATAACTATGTGGCGCTTTGGCTCATCGTATGATGTATCCTCTTCCTTATCTTTTATTTTTCTCGGTTTGGTAGACATGTCCTTCACATAGAAAACCTGCGCCACATCATTGGCTAGGACGAATGGTTCGTCTGTGTACCCCAGATTGTTCAGATCCACTGTTGTCATTTTGTACTATGGGTCTACCTGTACCCCGCCTCCTGACAGAATGACCCATTTGCACTTAAACAAAGGGACCTTATCATATCCATAGTCAAGTTCCCATATGTCCACTATGTAACCATAATATGTGTCCTTTCCCCTCTTGGTTGCTGCATCAAAGCGAAAACCATTGTTTTGGTTGGTGCTCTTTTGATCTTGGGTGATCGTGTAAAATGTATTCCCGTTTATCTCGTACCCTTTGTAGGTCATTACAGTCGAAGATGGTTCCCTCGCCAACGAGTATAGGTCATCAGGAACAGTGTTGTCACACCTAAGACTTGTTTGGAACCAACTGCCGAAACTCCTGATGTGTTCACATGTAATCCAGTCGTCACACTAGTCCGGATGTTTGGAGCGCAGAATGTTCTTGTGTTCATCGACATAGGGGGTCACCAAGGTAGAATTCTGTAGAACCATGTAGTGTGCTTGAGACCAAGAATGCTCGTCCCTACATATTATTGAGTCCCCTCCTAGCGTGCTTTTTTCACCCAGTCTCCCCTAATACCGCGATTGAGGGAGACCTATCTTCTTAAGGTTAGGAATGAAGTCAACACAAAACCCAATGACATCCTCTATTTCATGGCCCATGGAGATGCTTCCTTCTGGCCTAGCGCAGTTACGAACATATTTCTTTAAGACTCCCATGAACCTCTCAAAGGGGAACATATTGTGTAGAAATACAGGGCCCGGAACGACAATCTCGTCGACTAGATGAACTAGGACGTGCGTCATGATATTGGAGAAGGATGGTAGGAACACTAGCTCGAAACTGACAAGACATTGCGCCACATCACTCCTTAACCTTGGTAGGATTTCTGGACCGATCACTTTCTGAGAGATTGCATTGAGAAATGAACATAGCTTCACAATGGCTAATCTAACGTTTTCCGGTAGAAGCCCCCTCAATGCAAGCGGAAGAAGTTGCGTCATAATCACGTGGCAGTCATGAGACTTTAGGTTCTAGAACTTTTTATCTGCCATATTTATTATTCCCTTTATATTTGATGAGTAGCCAAACGGGACCTTCATACTGAGCAGGCATTTAGAGAAGATTTCCTTCTCTTCTTTGGTAAGAGCGTAGCTGGCAGGACCTTCATACTGCTTTGGAGGCATGCCATCTTTTTCGTGCAAATGTTGCAGGTCCGCCCATGCCTCCGACGTATCTTTTGTCTTCCCATACATGCCCAAGAAGTATAGCAGGTTCACACAAAGGTTCTTCGTCACGTGCATCACGTCGATTGAAGAGCGGACCTCTAGGTCTTTCCAGTAGGATAGGTCCCAAAATATAGATTTCTTCTTCCACATGGGTGCGTGTCCCTCAGCGTCATTCGGAACACATAGTCCACCGGGACCCTTTTCGAAGATTACTTTTAAATCATTGACCATAGCAAGTACGTGATCACCGGTACGCATGGCGGGCTTCTTCCGGTGATCTGGCTCACCGTTGAAATGATTGCCTTTCTTTCGACATTGATGGTTGGTGGGAAGGAATCGACGATGCCCAGGTACACATTCTTCCTGCAATTGTCCAGGTATATACTTCTGGTGTCATCTAAACAGTGTGTGCATTTGTGGTATCCCTTGTTTGTTTGTCCTGAAAGGTTACTGAGAGCAGGCCAATCATTGATGGTGACAAACAACAACACATGCAGGTCAAATTCCTCCTGTTTGTGCTCATCCCATGCATGTACACCGTTTCCAATCCACAACTGTAAAAGTTCTTCAACTAATGGCCTTACGTACACATCAATGTCATTGCCGGGTTGCTTAGGGCCTTGGACGAGAACTGGCATCATAATGAACTTCCGCTTCATGCACAACCAAGGAGGAAGGTTATAGATACATAAAGTCATGGGCATGGTGCTGTGATTGCTGCTCTTCTCCCCAAAAGGATTAATGCCATCCGCGCTTAAACCAAACCATACGTTCCTTGCGTCACCTGCAAACTCCTCCCAGTACTTTCTCTCAATTTTTCTCCACTGCGACCCGTCAGTGGGTGCTCTCAACTTCCCATCTTCCTTACGGTCCTCTCTATGCCATCGCATCAACATGCTCTTTGTTTCTGAACATGCGTTTCAGCCGTGGTATTATAGGAGCATACCACATCACCTTGGCAGGAACCCTCTTCCTGGGGCGCTCACCGTCAACATCACCAGGGTCATCTCGTCTGATCTTGTATCACAATGCACCGCATACCGAGCATGCATTCAAATCCTCGTACACACCGTGGTACAGGATGCAGTCATTAGGGCATGCATGTATCTTCTGCACCTCCAATCCTAGAGGGCATACAACCTTCTTTGCTGCATACGTACTGTCAGGCAATTCGTTATCCTTTGGAAGCTTCTTCTTCAATATTTCCAGTAGCTTCTCAAATCCTTTGTCAGGCACACCATTCTCCGCCTTCCACTGCAGCAATTCCAGTATGGTACCAAGCTTTGTGTTGCCATCTTCGCAATTGGGGTACAAACCTTTTTTGTGATCCTCTAGCATGCGATCGAACTTCAGCTTCTTCTTTTCACTTTCGCACTGTCTCCTTGCATCAACAATGACCCGAGGGAGATCATCATCAGGCACATCCTCTGGTTCCTCTTAATCTTAATAGCTTCCCCCGTTGCAGCATCACCGTATTCAATGGGCACATAGTTGTCATCGTTCTCTTCTTCTTCGCTGTTGTAAGGGCATATTTATCCCCAAGATGTTTTGGTGATTGATGACAATGCTTTTGCGGACTAATCATGTGCGTTGATATCTTTCAGAGATTCATCCTTTGGCACGAGACGGTTACTTCCCCTCGGTGTTTTATTCAAGACGGTGTAGCTCCTTTCGTTTCTCTGCTGGTGGTCTAGTTTCGTAGGAGTCACCGTACTATCAAGAGGGGATCCGCTTTGGTAAGGCTAGGGTGGAATCAACACGTACACATCCTTATCACACCCGCTGTTTCTTTCCACTTATATGGAGCTATCTTTCCTTAATCTGTGCCTGCTTGTCCTGTCCCAGCGGTAGTATCGCGGTCTTCAGCGGTAGTACCGCCGAAGCTCGTCAAGCGGTAGTACCGCTCCTCGAGCAGTAGTACCGCTCCCCAGGCGGTAGTACCACTCCCTGAGCAGTAGTACCGCTTGTGAGCTTCGGTCGTAGTACTGCAGTGGTTCCGGGCTACTACCGGCTCGATTCTTGACTGCTGTTTTTCGTGTCGGGTTTTACGGTACTAGTAGCGGCAGTAGGGGCGGTAGTACCGCTCCAAGCGGTAGTACCGCCTATACTTCCGCGGTAGTACTGCTCTGGGGCCAGGACCCTGCTCCCCTTGTCAGCGCGGCAGTACCGCTGGGAGGGAGCGGTAGTACCGCCCTGCCCAAGCGGTAGTACCGCTCTGTGCATGGCTGGTTGGTGGGTAACGGTTGGATTGTTTCCCCCACTATATAAAGGTGTCTTCTTCCCCAAAGTTGACTCACCTCTTTCCCCAAAAGCTTCATTGTTGCTCCAAGCTCCATTTTCGCCCGATCTCTCTCCCTAGGCAATCAAACTTGTTGATTTGCTCGGGATTGGTTGAGAAGGCCCCGATCTACACTTCCACCAAGAGAAATTTGATTCCCCCCACTTATCCCTAGAGGATCTTGTTACTCTTGGGTGTTGAGCACCCTAGATGGTTGAGGTCACCTCGAAGCCATACTCCATTGTGGTGAAGCTTCGTGGTGTTGTTGGGAGCCTCCAAGTGTTGTGGAGACAGACCCAATCTTGTTTGTAAAGGTTCGGTCGCCGCCTTCAAGGGCACCAATAGTGGAATCACGGCATCTCGCAATGTGTGAGGGCGTGAGGAGATTACGGTGGCCCTAGTGGCTTCTTGGGGAGCATTGTGCCTCCACACCGCTCTAACGGAGACGTACTTCCCTTTAAAAGGAAGGAACTTCGGTAGCACATCCTCGTCTCCACCGGCTCCACTCTTGGTTATCTCGTGCCTTTACTTTTGCAAGCTTACTTGTGTTGTATCTATTGCTTGCTTGTGTGCTAGTTGTCTTTGCATCATATAGGTTGTCCACGTACTTGCACATCTAGACAACCTATTTCGTCACAAGGTTTAAATTGTTAAATAAAAGCTTAAAAATTGTTAGTTTCCTATTCAACCCCCCTCTAGTCAACCATATCGATCCTTTCAATTGGTATCAGAGCCTCGTCTCTTTATTAAGGACTTTGTCGTCCGAAGAGTATGGTTGACACCAACGACGGTGCGGAGGAGCACTTCGGTGTGAATCCTATCTCGTCTTCGACTGAAGGGGGAACCTCGGTCTCACGTGAGGAATTCAATGTGGCTTTAGACACATTGAACACCTTCGTGACGGCCGAGGTTAAAAGCATGTTTTCTAAATTCCTAGAAGGACTTAAACTATCTACCTCGCCGATGAGAGTGGGTGATCCCACTAACAAGGTGACGGATGCCACCTCTGAGAAGGGGGAAGCTAATAGTGAAAAAGGTCCTTCTACTAGTGGTAGAAATGGCTCCGGCATCTTTGCCCATGTGGAACCTGTCAGGACCCCGACTCGATGTCACATCGATCTAGCCGGTAACACCTCATATCACTTTGTGGCCTCACGCACGGTATCCTCACGGGTGTCGCCTTACTTTTGCCCGGGACCGTTTGCGCCTTTTGGCTCACGTATATGATAGCGTCGCTAGCATCCATATGATAAAGAGCCCGGGCTGACATGACTAGTCGTAAACCCAAAGTGGCACAGACTTACAGGGACAGGCATCCATGACCCAGCTTCGAACGTGTCGGTCATCAGCAAGTGGGTCCGGGCTGTAGCACTGGGCTAGCAGGACTCCGGTAAACCGGGCTGTAGCGGGCTAACAGGACTCCGGTACTCAAAGCGTGACATTTCCCCGAAGGGACAGACACAGGAACGAAGAAGGACACATGCCGGCCAGCCTAGGTGTTCCAGAGCAGTAGCAAGCTACCATGGCTCAGCGGTAACACTAGGAGACATTTCCCGGTAAGAGAGGCTACTAAAGATAAACAACTAGATAGTCAGATCCCACACATACCAAGCATTTCAATCATACACACAATATGCTCGATATGTGCAAATACAACGAAGCATCACAACATGACTCTACGACACAAGTACTTTATTTAAGGCTCAGAGAGTCATACATAACATACACAAAGGTACGGGTCTCACGACCCAACATACAAGTCATATAGTCATACAAACCAGCAGCGGAAGTAACTTGTCTGAGTACAGACAACTAGTAAAATAAAAGAGGCTTGGGAAGCCTAGCTATACTACAAGGTCCTTCACAAGCTCAGGGTCACCACCTGGGTCTTTAGCCTACTCGTTGATGTCAACGTCTACATAGAACCCATCAGAAGGGGTTGCAGCGTCTTCTGTAAAAATGTAAATTATAGCAACATGAGTACAAAGGTACTCAGCAAGACTTACATCAGATCCTACATACATGCTTAGTATCAAGAAGGGTTGGTGGAGTTATTGCAGCAAGCCAGCTTTGACTCTTGGCTAGACTATCCTACGAGACTCCAACTTGAAATGGTTTTGCGCACACGAGTCCACTACTCACCACTTCAATACACTACCGAGGATCCACCTCCATCTTCCTACGGAAGAGCCATCCTCGGCACTCACACTTATCTTGAGACTTTTAATAGTTTCCATTTACTTGTCTATGAACTGTATAGGTAACCAAGTAGTCCTTTACCGCGGATGCGGCTATTCGAATAGATCATGTTAACCCTGCAGGGGTGTACTCCTTCATACACGCTCTCACCACTTACCGTCGTTTACACGACATGTACTCGGCAACCTTCAAACGGAAGCCCAACGTGGGTGTCGGCCACGACCTACCTAATCACCTAAGCCTCCAGTCCAGGTTTATCGCCTATCCAGGTTCCATCCGCAGGGAGTCCGGCCGAGGTTTCCCATACGGCCCCGAACGATGTGAACAGGGTTCCCGAGATACCTAACGGGTATTCGGTACACCGTGCCACGTACCTACCGCATCACAGCCCACCCCTACGGTCAGCGCTGTCCACGGCCTCCAGTAGGCTACAAACACCAGAAACTACTTGCAACTCCTGGACGGAGAACTAGGGTGAATAAGAAGCCGAGAGGGTCCATTGGTTTCGGGCCCAATGCATGGTAGTAGCCGATTCTTAAATCACACATACAGATCTCAGTGCTTAAGGTCGGCTTCAATGAAACAACCCACCATGTACTCCTACATGGCCTCTCATCGATACCTTTACCAAATCGTGTTCACCACACCACTCTCATTACTGACATAAACATTTCACTCTAGCCCATCACCCAGATGAACCAGACCTGACACGACTCTAAGCATAGCAGGCATAGCAAGGTAGGAACAACACATACATATGGCTCAAACAACTCCTACACATGCTAGTGGGTTTCATCTAGTTACTGTGGCAATGACAGGTCATGCAGAGGAAATGGGTTCAACTACCGTAGCACACAGCAGTTTGAAACGCGTTGTCTTAATGCAGTAAAAGAGAGCAGGAGCGAGAACATGGGATTGTATCGATATGATCAAATGGTTGGTTGCTTGCCTGATGGTTCGATGCACTGATACGGTTCTTCGTTAGGGTAATCACGGTACTCCTCGGAGGCAGAACCTGTCGCAAGGGACATCGATACACAACCATCACCAAACAATGTGCAACAATATGATGCATGCATGAAACATGGCAATATGAATGTGTTGGGCTAATGCAACTAAAACCAGAAGGGTTTGAACAAATTTGAATCAAGGATTCAAATTTCAAATTCAAATATGGCCTTTTAAAGTGCTTTTCCTTGTTCTGCTTGAAACATCAATTTAACTTGTTTGATCATGCATGAAAATAGTACAGATTGATAGATTGGATTTTTCTGATCATTTTTCATATATAATTTGTCCAATTTGGAGTTACAGAATAAAAGTTATGAATTTTTGAAGTTTAAATAATATTCTGGAATTTCCTGATTTAATTTAAATCCAGAAATATAAATATTGCGCCAGCATGACGTCAGCATGACGTCAGTGGTCAACTGCGGCTGGCTGAGGTCAAACCTGACGTGTGGGGCCCACACGTCAGTGACAGGGGGGTTAAACAGGGTTAAATTAATCCTAATTACTAATTAGTGGCGCTGGGGCCCACTGGTCAGTGTCAGGGGGTTAACTAACAGTGGTTAGCGCTAATCCTAATTAGCTACAGGGCTGGGCCCACCTGTCAGGGACTCAGGGGGGTCCTGCCGTGGTCAAGGTGGGTCAAACCCACCGGCGACATGACGCCGGCGAGGCCCGAGACGGCGGCGCGATGCGGGATCGCGCTACAGGGCACGGGCGATGCCGTTCTTGGGCTCGTTGGAGAGCTCTTGCTCCCGCGTGTCGAACGGTGGTGGTGGCCGAGCCCGGGGTGGCCGGTACCGTCGACAGCGAGCTCGTGAGCGGCGGCCGGAGTTCGGGTGCGGTCGGAGTCGGCGTTGCAGGGTGTTTGGGGAGGCGTTGGTGCGTGCTGCGTGCTCCTAGTGAGGCGTGGAGCACGATGGTGTGCTCGGTTGGGCGCTACGGTGACCGTGGCCACGACGGCGACATCGCCGGCGGCATGGAGCTCTCGGCCAAGGTGGGGCTAAGGCCTAGAGGTCGAAAGAGACCCGAGAAGAAGGGGGAAACGACTCGGGGGCTCATCGCGGTTGCAGTGGGCGTCGAAGCGGGCTCGGAGACGCGCTGGAGACGGCGAATTCGTCGGCGATGATGGTCGGAGCCCGAAGAGGGGAACGGCGACGTGGCGGCGATGCAGGGCTTCCGGAGGCCCGTGGAGCGGTGGGGAAGAAGAGGGGGTTGTGGCGGAGCTTCTGAGCTAGTCGGGGGAGTGAGGGGTGGCCGGAGATGGCTGCTATGGCGAACGGCGGCGACGGTGGTGTTCGGCCGTGTGAGAGAGAGCGAGGGAGAGGAGGGGAGAGCCGGGGGAGAGTGAGAGAGAGCAGGGGGGAGGCGTGGCGTCGTCCAGGGCATCGAGGCGAGGAGGGGAGGGCAGGCAGGCAGGGAGAGAGGTGGCGTGGCGCGCGCGCCGGCCACACTCCCCTCCCTCTGTCGGGACGAAGACGACAGAGGAGGGAGGCGGGCTGGGCCGCCTGCTGGCTGGGCCGGCCAGCTGGATGGGCTGCACGGTGGAGGAGCCCAGGTAAGCTTCTCCCTTTTATTTTTTTCTGTTTTCTAATTTCTGACATTTGTTTTGATTTAAATAATATATTAAATCATTTATTTAACTTATGCCAATTTTTGCAGGGGCTAGATATATTATTCCAGAGCTCCTTTATAATTGGCATAATATTTGGACATATATTAATATATATAGAAATATATTTCCAATGCAAATATTTATGCATTAATTCCAAATGCCCAAAATAAATGTCCATGAGCCACTAAAAATATTGGTTTGATTTTTATCTCTGTCCAATATTTTCAGAGAGCAACATGAGCATTTTCTTGGACCCTTTTGGAGAAATTTTTATTTGGGTCATTTTCAAAATGATTCTGAGGGTTTCACAGATCCCCATTTCAAGTTTCTGATGAAAGAGTAAACATGATGCAACACTCTAATGCATGACTAGCTAGGGTGTGACAAATCATTCCCAGCGTTTGCATTCTGTTCCTAGCCTGCACCGCCAATGTGCCATTCTACCATGGGTCTCTTCCATTTCCGGTGATAAGCAAATTCATCCATTGCGTTGTCTTCAACAAGGTAATCCACATCATCCAAGTCCGAGTATGCCATTCTACCGACCCCCTTCAAATGATCGCTCGAGAATTGCCTTAGGCTGGTTTAAAGAGTTTCAATGATCTCTGAATCAAAAGTAATTCTTTTTGCCACTTAAGGGGTTATATCTTCGAGTCACCTCCCCTAAGGTGTATCATTATGGTGTCATGTCAACTTAACTCCTCGCTACGTTGACAATCGTTTACCACCTTCTTAGGTGTGGAATTGTTGTCTACCTAGTGAACCTTCGTCATCCGTTTCTTTCCACCCCTCTTGACGTGTATCTCGTGTCTCAACCCGAGAGTTGGTCCTATGTCTCATTCCGTGAGTTGTTCGATCTTCAAGAAGATCGACCCTTCTAGAGTCTCCTTCTTCCCTCCATGTCATGTTGGCAGGATTTCTCAGAGCAAGACATCAAGACAATAATGGTGATCGAATCAACGTTCCTATGAAGTGCAACTTGGATCGTGAAGATTGTACTAGTTGCGTTTCCCCTTCACCTTACCCTACGCTTGAATCTCGAGACGAGATTCTTGTTTAGTGGGGGTGAGTTGTCACATCCCTAGCTTCTGGTAATGCACTAGGCTAGACCTCTTGCTGCATCATGTTTAAATTCAAATGAAATTTGAATTGAGGAATTTTCAAAGCCTCAGAAACCTCTAAAAATAACCAACAATTAAATCTTCTCAAATGTGTCCAAGAAAATGTTCCTGTTATCCTCTGGAAATATTGGCAAGAGGTAAAATCCAAACCAATATTTTTGGTGTCTCAGAAACATTTAATTTGGGCATTTGAATTAAATCAATAATTATTTGAATTGGATTTATATCTACTATTAAATAAATATAGGTCCAATAATTCTGAAATATTTTGTGGAGCATTGTTTTAATTCTTTTAGCTCCTAAAAATATTGTCAGAAGCAAAATAGATTGAATTGGTTTCAAAACCAAATTCAAAACAAACAGAACAAAAATAGAAAACAGTAAATAAAAAGAAAAGAGAAGAAGTACCTGGCGCTCACCTGTGCTGGCCCAGCCTCCCCTGTGCAGCCCACCTGCGTGGCCCAGCCCACCTCCTTCCCCCCCCTTGTCCTCTTCTTCCTCTGCCAGTAGGCAGAGGCGAGGCGTGGCGCGCGCCCGAAGAGCGCCGGCCACCTCCTGCTTCGCCGTGGCAGCCTCCCCGACCCCCTCGCGACGCCACGGAGACGGCCTCGACCCCCCTCGACCGTCTCTCTCTCTCTGGACCCCCTCCTCCTCCTCTGTTCTCCCTCCCTCTCGTCACCGAACGCACCTGGGAGCGCCGCTCGCCGTAGCCATGACCACGGCCACCCCCTCCCCTCTCCGGCGTGCTCCCGAGCTCCTGCACCTCGTCGCCAACCCCCTCACCGAGCCACGTGACCGGAAGGGCCCCGAGCAGCCGCCATCGTCATCATCTCCGAGCTTCGGCCCCGGTGCCGTCTCCGTCGAATTCGGCCACTCCGGCGCGCCCCCGAGCCCACTGACCCTCCCTACAGCTCCGCGGTGAGCCTCTGTGCAGAACCCCTCTCTCTCCCCTCGTGTTTGCGAGCCCTAGGCCATAGTTCCGTCGAGACCGAGACCTCACCGGCGCCGGACTTGTCGCCGTCGTCGTTTTGGTTCACCTCCGTCCAAACCGAGCACGCAGACGTACTCAGAGCACTCCCAGGAGCCCGTAGCGCCCACCAACCCCTCCTCCCATGCACCATAGCGCCGGTCCCGCGAACCCCCGAGCTCCGGCCGCCGCCGGGGTCGATGCCGCGCTCAACTCCGGCCACCCCACGCCCTCTCGTGGCTCCCCCTAGATGCGCGGGAGCACGGGCTTCCTCCTGGTGCCCTCAGGGTGCCCAACCGCAGCCTGTAGTGCCAACCCGAGCTACTCCGGCGAGGTTCCGCCATCGCCGTGGTCGCCGGCGTCACTCGCCGACGTGGCCACTTAATTGGGGCGTAAACACCTCGCTAATCACCCACTAGAGCCACTGCCAAGTGGGCCCCCGTGCCTAATTAATTAGTTTAACCTCTCTGTTTAGATTAGTACTAATTTTGTGGGCCCCATAGGTCAGTTTGACCTGGCCCCGTCACACTTTGACCGACCCCACACGTCGGAGTTGACCAGGCTGATGTGTCCGTTGACTGGGCCCACCTGCCAGCGACCTAAACGAGCCCTAAGTCACTGACTAATGGGACCCTCTGGTCAGGTTTGACCCGGGGCAGCCCTGTTGACTTGCTGACGCAAGCATGACGCAGTGCTGATGTCATAACTCATTTTCTGGATTTAATTTAATTCTGAAATTCCAGAAAATGGCTAAAACTTCAATAAATCATAGAAATTCAACCGTAACTCCAAATTAAATAAATTATATATGAAAAATTATCAGAAAAATTCAAGGAATCCATCTGTACCATTTTCATGCATGTTAGAACAACTTATAGGTGCTGTTTAGCACAAATCAATTAAATGGCATTTGAATAATCACATATGGAGTTTGAATTTGAATCTTGTATTCAAACCAACCCCATTTAATCTGTTGCTAGTTGCATTAGCCCAAAACACATTCATTTTGCCATGTCATGATCATGCATCATATTGTGCATTGCATTGATTGTGTTCCCTTCTGTGTTGCCGGTATTTGTCCCCTCTCGATAGACGCGATACCGATGATGTGATCGTTGACACTGATGAAGACTCAATGTTATCTTAAGAAGTGCCAGGCAAGCAAAACCCCCTTGTTCATTCCGATAAAATCCCACTCTCTCGCTCCTGCTCTCTTTTACTGCATTAGGACAACATCGATTCATCTGTTACTTGCTGGGGTAGCTGAACCCCTTTATCCTTTGCATGACCTGTCATTCCACAGTAAATAGATGAAACCCACTAGCATGAGTAGGAGTTGTTTGAGCCCTGTTGTGCCTACTCATTCATGTTTGTTTGTCATGCCTGCTACTGCTTAGAGTTGAGTCAGGTCTGATTCATCGGGGATGAATCAGAGGCATGTGAACATGTCCTACTGTGTGTGAGCTAAGTGTGTGAACACGATTTGGTAAAGGTAGCGGTGAGAGGCCATGTAGGAGTACATGGTGGGTTGTCTCATTGCAGCCGTCCTCAGGAACTGAGTTCTGTGTTTGTGATCCATGATTCAGCTACTACCACGCATTGGGCCCGAAACCAATGGACCCTCTCGGCTTCTTGATCACCCTTGTCCTCTGTCCAGGAGTTGCAAGTAGTTTCTGGTGGTTGTAGTATGCTGGAGGCCGTGGGCAGCGCTGACCGTAGGGGTGGGCTGTGATGCGGTAGGCACGTGGCACGGTGTACCGGGCGCCCGTTTGGTGTCTCGGGAACCCTGTTCACATCGTTTGGGGCTGTGAGCGAAACTCCGGCCGGATCTCCTCATGGATGGAACCCGAATAGGCGATAAACCTGCACTAGAGACTTAGGTGATTAGGTAGGTCGTGGCCGACACCCACGTTGGGCTTCCGCTTGAAGGTTGCCGAGTACATGTCGTGTAAACGGCGGTAAGTGGTGAGAGCGTGTGTGAAGAAGTACACCCCTGCAGGGTTAACCTAATCTATTCGAATAGCCGTGTCCGCGGAAAAGGACTTCTGGGTTGCTTATATCAGTTCATAGACAAGTGAAAGTGGATACTCTAAAACACGCAAGATAAGCATGAGTGCTATGGATGGCGTTCTCGTAGGGAGACGGGAGCGGATCCATAGTGGTGTATTGATATGGTGAATATGTGGACTCGTGTGCGCCACCTCAAAAGTTACTCGCAGTCGTAGTTCAGGATAGCCACCGAGTCAAAGCTGGCTTGCTGCAGTTAAACCCCACCATCCCTTTGTTGATAATGATGCATGTGTAGATAGATCTGATGTAAGTCTTGCTGGGTACATTTGTACTCACGTTTGCCTATTTTATGTTTTTGCAGAGAGACTTCAGTCTCACTAGTATTTCCGCGTGGTCTTCGACGTTTAGCTTGTTACCTCAGCTACGATCTTGTGCCTCGGCAGGATTTGGTAGATAGTCAGGCTTCTCAGCCTTTTTCATTTATAGATGTCTGTACTCAGACATGATAGCTTCCGCTTGTGCTTGATTTGTATGCTCTGAATGTTGGGTCATGAGACCCATGTTTGTAATATCTCGCTCCTCGGAGCCTATTGAATAGATTACTTGAGTCATAGAGTCATGTTGTGATGCCATGTTGTATTTGCACATATCGAGCATATTGTGTGTATGTTATTGAAATGCTTGGTATGTGTGGGATATGACCATCTAGTTGTTTATCTTTAGTAGCCTCTCTTACGGGGAAATGTCTCCTAGTGTTTCCACTGAGCCATGGTAGCTTGCTACTGCTCCGGAACACTTAGGCTGGCCGGCATGTGTCCTTCTTCGTTCCTGTGTCTGTCCCTTCGGGGAAATGTCACGCGGTGAATACCGGAGTCCTGTTAGCCCGCTACAGCCCGGTTCACCGGAGTCCTGCTAGCCCAGTGCTACAGCCTGGATTCACTCGCTGATGACCGACACGTTCGATGCTGGGTCATGGATGCCTGTCCCTGTAAGTCTGTGCCGCTTTGGGTTTACGACTAGCCATGTCAGCCCGGGCTCCTTATCATATGGATGCTAGCGACACTGTCATATACGTGTGCCAAAAGGCGCAAACGGTCCCGGGCAAAGGTAAGGCGACACCCATGGGAATACCGTGCGTGAGGCCGCAAAGTGATATGAGGTGTTACATGCTAGATCGATGTGGCATTGAGTCGGGGTCCTGACAGCGTTGGTATCAGAGCTTGACTGCCTGTAGGATTACCAAGCCAAACTGGTCGAAGTCGAGTCTAGAAATTCCTTAGTTATATAAGGGAATTGATTGTGGGATGGAACGTAAGGCTCTTTTTACTCCTTATACCTCATGCCCTTCTGATCTGAGTCATCTTATCTTCCTGCGGGGATTAAGAACTAGGCTTTCTCTTCTTTCTATCAGGATCACGTGTTACTAATCCGTAGACTTATAGATTGTTGGATTAAGTCTCAGTTCAGTTCCTACTACTTCCGTATGTTAATTGTTGATCTCGGAACCTTGATATTGTGCTTCTGAGTGGTTATGCCACCATTTTTGTGATTGTCTCAAATCTTTTTGAGCAATTATAGCCGTTATGCTGTCCGAGTCATCCCAGGTTTCTAAGTAGTCTGATGCATTTGCAAATCCTTTCTTCCCGGTTCAATGTTCCCATGGGCCAGATTAATCACGCAAATTGTTGAGCTGAGGTACTCTACTGCCTCAACCTTTATGTTGGAGTTATTATTATGACCTAGGTGTCTCAGGGGATCATCTAGTGGTCTAGCCATGATTTGTGTCCTAGTGTGAAGATTCTGGCCTTTATTCTCGGAAGCATCCCGTGATGCTACTTAGTAGTAGGTATTCTACTCCTGGGTTCTGAACCCGAGATTCACTCTACCTACTTCATGTTGATAGTAATTGCTAGTGCCTTTAGGATATTAGTAACCTTTGCGATAGTCCTTGAAGTCCGTGGTATCTTCTTCTTCCAACTACCATGAACTACTTATGGCAGATGTTTATTGGATCAAAAAAAATCACAATTAGAGTACTCTTGAGGAGTTCTCCATTCATAAATCGTGACTCTGCCAGTTCTACCTTTCTGCATGGGTTGTCCGGAAGAAATATGTTGAACTTGGTTCGACATACTAATCTATGCATCCACAACTCAGAAAGTTATATGTTCCTTTGAGTTGTTCTCTTTAGTTGCATTCTGACCCTCGTCTATCAATTGATAGTCAAGAGTATGCGTGCGTTCGTTCATCGATGCCTATGACTCTTGTGGTCTGTCAAGCCATTCTATTCCGGAATGACTAGGAGAAACAAACTCCAGTACCTCTTCCATATCCAGGATTGGGTCAAAGTAGTTGTATTCCGCAGATCAAATGCCAATCTAGCTTTTGGTTCTGCTCTACCTTGGAGTATTACATATTTTATATCGAGATTGTTATAGGAATTGCACACCATCCCATGAACTCTTGGTACAGTGACACTTCTTGCCATCACTGTTCATTCCTCGGCCCTCGTGTTGATGCAACCGGAATACCGACAAATGAATTGTAATGTGTGAAATCAATACTGCTAGCAACTCTGTTGCTTGGTAGTTAAAGGATAATAATTTCATTCTTAGTATGTTGGTTTTCGAATCATCCTTCTAAGACTGATCGTGCTACCCAGTCCTTTTTTCGGTGCACCCTTTGATTGATGAGTTAGGATCTTGTCAAGTCCTCACTCATTTGATTATATCGTCTTGCCCTAAAAAGCGAGATTGTTCTCGATCTTAGTAAAATATCGGTGGTTCGTGATTTTCCGAATATCTTCTCGAAAGTATCACCAGGTTGTCACCTGACTGTTATGTTGAGTTCGTGATCAAGTTGGTTTCTTGTGAACCACCTTCTCTCCAAGAATCGGTGTTAGATATTCCTGAGCTAGTTGGTTAAGCTAAACGACAACTTGGAGGGTTGGAAGATAAAAGCTTGCCTGACTTAGTTCGTTCCAAAGGGATATTCTTGTGTAGTGTGTGTTGAAGAAAGATGATATCTTCATCGATTGGTCCTTGTGATCAGTTGCTGGACCTATTGTCTTATCAATCCTTTGATTTGAGTGTGGGCTATCGTCAAATCAAGTCGGAACCAACGATGTCCGTAATGTTGTCTTACTCATGGTTGATCCCTCGAGCATACACCATTATATCCTTTGGGTCTGACCAATGCTATCACCGTGTTCACTTAACTATGGAATTCCTTTTAAAAGGAAACCTAGATGAATTGTTGTTGAGCCCATTGACAACATCCTTGTCTTCTCCATAATTTTGCTGAACATTAAGCTAGTGTTGGAAACTTTTGAAAGCATTTGTTCATGCTAGCTCATGAAGCATATGTTTGGATGAAGGTAGTGACTTCCTTTAATTCATGTGCATCTGATGCAAGTTGCCGCCGTGGATTCGAGAAAGTCAATGTTGCTTTCTTTGGAATCATTCCAAATCAGTCATGCACACGTGCGAAGAATGCTGTGGTTTGAAGACTTGCAACCTTCAATCTATATGTATCCCTAGCACACCAAGCCACTGACTGATTTGTTCAAGGAGAAGGAGTTCCTTCATAAGAGCTAATCCGGACTTATGAAAGAACTTCGATACCCTCGTTGATGGTTCCCCCTCCTGAACTCGGTAGTGTTTTATTATAAGACTACCACGTGGTCATGCTTGTCTGGGACAACGTGTTCACATGTTTGTAGCAGAACCAGCTCATGTTTTGGAGCTTGCTATCGTAGTTCATCTCCCGAGAATCCCGCAACGTCATCTCGTCGATTTGTGTTGCAAACTTTCATTTTTCTTCCTAAGACTCGATGAGCCTGGAATATCCTAACACCAACCAGAGCTGAATCTCAAGCAGATATGATGGTTGGAACATTTCCCTAAGAACTATAATATTGGTCTCTCGATAACCGGTAAGGTGGATGTCGTGGCCAACACACCCATCCGGTAGACCTATTATTATAGTATCTTGTTTGAGGAAGTTGGCCACCCCCCCCATAGGGATTTCGTAGGATTTACTCCCTAGTTGCCCCTATGGATTTTTGTGTTCCCGAAGTCCGACCTTTTACTTGATGTTTTAGATATCAAACCATATCTATGAATGGGTTATACTAGCACATCAAGGAGAACATTAGAAGCGGAGTGCTAAATGTCTCTCGGTCGATCATCCAGATTTTATTTGCTTGGCCTCGCTGAGGTGAAATATGAGAAAGTGTTATCCTCCTTCGCATCTGCATCGTCCATCGCTATTCATCATGGTAGTATGTTGTGTTGTCAGCACCCTTGACGCGGTTGTTGATAAAACCTTGATGATTGTGGAAATGCTCAAGTTCTTGAGAGCACGCACAAGCGCTACGTCTTATCATCGGCACTAGCTGGGATTGCCCCAGATTTCCTCGGCAATGCTATGATCTTTTCAAACAGTGAATTCACTCCCTATTGTTGGGTTCTTCCCCAGTTACCAGAATCATTCCCAGCATTTGCATTTTGTTCCCAGCTTGCACCGCCAATGTGCCATTCTACCACGGGTCTCTTCCATCTCCGGTGATAAGCAAATTCATCCATTACGTTGTCTTCAACAAGGTAATCCACATCATCCAAGTCCGAGTATGCCATTCTACCGACCCCGCCAATCGATTGCTGTGATTTGCCTTCGGCTGATATAGAGAGTCTCAGTGATCTCTATATCAAAGGTAATTCTTTTTGCCACTTAAGATAATAATCTACGAATCACCCTTCTCCAGGATGTTTCGTCGTGGTGTCATGGCAATTCAACTCCTCGCTATGTTGACAACCGATCACCACATTCTTAAGTCTGGAATTGCTGTCTACCTAGTGAACCTCGTCACCTGCTCCACTCCGTCCCTCTAGAGGTATGCTTCGTCTCTCAGCTTGAGAGATGTTTCTATGTCTCATTCCGTAAGTTAATCTTGAGTTGTTCGATATTCGAGGAGATCGACCCTTCTAGAGTCTCCTTCTTCCCTCCATGTCATGTTGACAGGATTTCTCAGAGCAAGACTTCAAGACAATAATGATGAATGAATCAACGTTCAACTGAAGTGCACCCTGGATCGTGAAGATTATACTAGTTTGCGTTTCCCCTTCACCTTACCCTACGCTTGAATCTCGAGACGAGATTCTTGTTTAGTGGGGGTGAGTTGTCACATCCCTAGCTTCTGGTGCTGTCTGGTGTGTGCATCATGTTTAAATTCAAATGAAATTTGAATTGAGGAATTTTCAAAAAGCCTCAGGAAACCTCTAAAAATAACCAACAATTAAATCTTCTCAAATGTGTCCAAGAAAATGTTCCTGTTATTCCATGGAAATATTGGTAAGAGGTAAAAATTAAACCAATATTTTTGGAGTCACAGAGATAATTATTTTGGCCATTTGAATTAATCCAATAACTATTTGCTTTGGATTTATATTTAAATATATATTAAATATGACTCCAATAATTCTGGAAGTTTGTGAGTGGCTTTGTATATATTTTAGCAAGCCACCTAAAAATCTACAGAATTTATTTAAATGATTTAGTTGCTTGGTAGCTAAAGGATAATAATTTCATTCTTAGCGTGTTGGTTTTTGAATCATCCTTCTAAGACTGATCGTGCTACCTAGTCCTTATTTCGGTGCACCCTTCGATTGATGAGTTAGGATCTTGTCAAGTCCTCACTCATTTGATCATATCGTCTTGCCCTCAAAAGCGAGATTGTTCTCGAGCTTAGTAACATACCGGTGGTTCATGATTTTCTGAATATCTTCTCGGAAGTATCACCAGGTCGTCACCTGACCGTTATGTTGAGCTCGAGATCAAGTTGGTTTCTTGTGAACCACCTTCTCTCCAAGAATCGGTGTTAGATATCCCTGAGCTAGTTGGTTAAGCTAGACAACAACTTGGAGAGTTGGAGGATAAAAGCTTGCCTGACTTAGTTCGTTCCAAAGGGATAATCTTGTGTAGTGTGTGTTGAAGAAAGATGACATCTTCATCGATTGGTCCCTGTGATCAGTTGCTGGACCTATTGTCTTATCAATCCCTTGATTTGAGTGTGGGCTATCGTCAAATCAAATCAGTACCAACGATGCTCGTAATGTTGTCCTACTCGTGGTTGACCCCTCGAGCATACACCATTACATCTTTGGTCTGACCAATGCTATCACCGTGTTCACATGATGGTGGAAGTCCAGTGATATGGAAATTCCGATGAGTTGCTGTTGAGCCCATCAGTAGCATTTTGTCTCCCCCCATGAATCATGTTGAACATCAACCTAGTGTTGGAAACTTGTGTAAGCATTTCTTCGTGTTTCGTTCATGAAGCATATGTTTGAATGAAAGTAGTGATTTTCCCTAATTCATGTGCATCTGATGCAAGTTGCCGCCGTGGATTCGAGAAAGTCAATGTTGCTTTCTTTGGAATCATTCCAAATCAGTCATGCACACGTGCGAAGAATGCTGTGGTTTGAAGACTTGCAACCTTCAATCTATATGTATCCCTAGCACACCAAGCCACTGATTGATTTGTTCAAGGAGAAGGAGTTCCTTCATAAGAGCTAATCCGGACTTATGAAAGAACTTCGATACCCTCGTTGATGGTTCCCCCTCCTGAACTCGGTAGTGTTTTATTATAAGACTACCACGTGGTCATGCTTGTCTGGGACAACGTGTTCACATGTTTGTAGCAGAACCAGCTCATGTTTTGGAGCTTGCTATCGTAGTTCATCTCCCGAGAATCCCGCAACGTCATCTCGTCGATTTGTGTTGCAAACTGCCGTTTTTCTTCCTAGACTCGATGAGTCTGGAATATCCTGACACCAACCAGATCTGAATCTCAGGCAGATATGATGGTTGGAATATTTCCCAAGAATTATAATATTGGTCGCGCGATAACCGGTAAAGTGGATGTCGTGGCCAACACACCCAGCCGGAAGACCTGTTATTATAATATCTTGATTGATGAAGTTGGCCACCTCCCCATAGGGATTTCGTAGGATTACTCCCTAGTTGCCCCTATGGATTTCTGTGTTCCGAAGTCCGACCTATTTACTTGATGTTCTAGATATCAAACCATATCTATGGGTGGGTTACACTAGCACAATCAAGGAGAACATTAGAAGCGGAGTGCTAAATGTCTCTCGGTCGATCATCCAGATTTTTATTTCCTTGGCCTCGCTAAGGTGAAATCTGAGAAGGTGTTATCTTTCTTTGCATCTACATCCTCCATCATCATTCATCATGGTAGCAAGTTGTGTTGCCGGACCCTTGACACGGATGTTGGTAAAACCTTGATGAATATGGAAATGCTCAAGTTCTTGAGAGCACGCACAAGCGTTACGTGTTATCATCGGCTCTAACTGGGATTACTCTCAGTTTCCTCGGCAATGCTATGACCTCTTCAAACAGTGAATTCACTCCCTATTGTTGGGTTCTTCCCCAGTTGCCAGAATCATTCCTAGCATTTGCATTTTGTTCCTAGCTTGCACCGACAATGTGCCATTCTACCATGGGTCTCTTCCATTTCCGGTGATAAGCAAACTCATCCATTACGTTGTCTTCAACAAGGTAATCCACATCATGCAAGTCCAAGTATGCCATTCTACCGACCCCCTCCAAACGATCGCTCGAGAATTGCCTTAGGCTGGTTTAAAGAGTTTCAATGATCTCTGAATCAAAAGTAATTCTTTTTGCCACTTAAGGGGATATCTCTATGAGTCACCTTCCCTAAGGTGTATCGTTATGGTATCATGGCAACTCAACTCCTCGCTACGTGGACAATCGTTTACCACCTTCTTAGGTGTGGAATTGTTATCCACCTAGTGAACCTTCGTCATCCGTTTCTTTCCACCCCTCTTGATGTGTATCTCGTGTCTCAACCCGAGAGATGGTTCTATGTCTCATTCCGTGAGTTAATCCTGAGTTGTTCGACCTTCAGAAGAACGATTCTTTTAGGGTCTTTCCTTTCCTCTCGTTGTCATGATAGTTGGAGTTCTCAGAGCAAGACATCAAGACAATGATGGTGAATGAATCAACGTTCAACTGAAGTGCACCCTGGATCGAGAAGATTATACTAGTTGCGTTTTCCCTTCACCTTACCCTACGCTTGAATCTCGAGACGAGATTCTTGTTTAGTGGGGGTGAGTTGTCACATCCCTAGCTTCTGGTAATGCACTAGGCTAGACCTCTTGCTGCATCATGTTTAAATTCAAATGAAATTTGAATTGAGGAATTTTCAAAAGCCTCAGAAACCTCTAAAAATAACCAACAATTAAATCTTCTCAAATGTGTCCAAGAAAATGTTCCTGTTATCCTCTGGAAATATTGGCAAGAGGTAAAAATCCAAACCAATATTTTTGGTGTCTCAGAAACATTTAATTTGGGCATTTGAATTAAATCAATAATTATTTGAATTGGATTTATATCTACTATTAAATAAATATAGGTCCAATAATTCTGAAATATTTTGTGGAGCATTGTTTTAATTCTTTTAGCTCCTAAAAATATTGTCAGAAGCAAAATAAATTGAATTGGTTTCAAAACCAAATTCAAAACAAACCTGCAAAATAGAAAACTGAAATAATTAGAAAAAGGAGAGAGAGAGTCTTACCTGGCCCCTTACCTGGCTGGCCCAGTGGACAGCCCAGCCCACTGGCCTGGTGCCAGTCGTCCTCTACCTCTGCCAGTAGGCAGAGGAGGGAGACAGCGCACGCGCGCGCCGTGGCGCCACGCCACCTCCCTGCCTGCCTGCGTCCCTCGCCACCGCGGCACCTCGGGCCTTCTCTTCGGCGCCGCCTCGAACCCCTGGACCCCCTCACTCATCCCCTTCTCCTGCTCTCCCTCTCGCTCCGCACCTCGGGCCCGAACGGAGCCGCCGCCACCGACGCCGATTGCCGCAGCCACCGTGCACCCCTAGCCTCGCCGATGCACCCAGGAGCTCCGCCTCGACCCCCTCTTCCTCCCCACCGATCCACAGCCCTCCGGAAGCCCTGCATCGCCGCCATCGCCGTCGTCTTCTACCTCGGACCCGCCGGCCATCTTCGTCAAATTCGCCGGCTCCGGACCGTCCCCGACCTCGCCGAGCATCTCTTCGTGACCGTGGTGAGCCCCCGGTCCTCTTCCCCCTAATCCCGCCTTCGTTTGCTTGCCGTAGCCGCCGCCCCCTTGCTCACCGTAGCCGTCGCCGCGCGGGCTCGTCGCCGGCGAAGCCCCGGTGACCAAATGGCCCCGCGCGTGCGTCCGTTGCACTCGCAACGACCCGTGGAGTAACGCTAGCGTGGCAGCTAGCTCGTTTGCAAGCCGCAGCGCTAACCCCGCACCCACCCGAGCTCCGACCGCCGCCTCGCTCGCCGCCGGCACCGATTCCGGCCGCCCCGAGCGCAACTGACTCCACCAAGAGCTTCGGCTCGTCCCCAGCTCCTCCTAGATGCCCTCCGCGGCCCATTTGGTCGCCGGAGTGGCCAAAACCACTCTCGCCGCCGCGTCGGGCTCGCCGGCGGCTAAACGCCGGCAGCCGACTTTGACTTTGACCACGGGTGGGCCCCGGTTGACTCTCCTGAGTCAATGACAGGTGGGGCCCAGCCCTGTTAACTATTAGGATTAGTTTAATTAATTTTAGTTAAGCTAATCACACTGACATGTGGGTCCCAGTGTCAGGTTTGACCTGGACCCGGTCTGTTGACCTGCTGAGGTCAGCATGACGCAATGATGACGCAGATAATCATTTTCTAAAATAATTCAGAAAATCCAGAAAATTATATAAACTTCTAAAAATCATAGAAAATTAACCGTAACTCCAAATTAAATAATTTATATATGAAAAATTATCAGAAAAATTCAAGGAATCCATCTGTACCATTTTCATGCATGTTAGAACAACTTATAGCTGCTGTTTAGCACAAATCATATAAAGGGCATTTAATTAATCACATATGGAGTTTAAATTTGAATCTTGTATTCAAACCAACCCCATTTAACTTGTTGCTAGATGCATTAGCCCAAAACACATTCATTTTGCCATGTCATGATCATGCATCATATTGTGCATTGCATTGATTGTGTTTCTTTCTGTGTTGCCGGTATTTGTCCCCTCTCGATAGACGTGATACCGATGATGTGATCGTTGACACTGATGAAGACTAAATGTTATCTTCAGAAGTGCCAGGCAAGCAAAACCCCCTTGTTCATTCCGATAAAATCCCACTCTCTCGCTCCTGCTCTCTTTTACTGCATTAGGACAACATCGATTCATCTGTTACTTGCTGCGGTAGCTGAACCCCTTTATCCTTTGCATGACCTGTCATTCCACAGTAAATAGATGAAACCCACTAGCATGAGTAGGAGTTGTTTGAGCCCTGTTGTGCCTACTCATTCATGTTTGTTTGTCATGCCTGCTACTGCTTAGAGTTGAGTCAGGTCTGATTCATCGGGGATGAATCAGAGGCATGTGAACCTGTCCTACTGTGTGTGAGCTAAGTGTGTGAACACGATTTGGTAAAGGTAGCGGTGAGAGGCCATGTAGGAGTACATGGTGGGTTGTCTCATTGCAGCCGTCCTCAGGAACTGAGTTCTGTGTTTGTGATCCATGATTCAGCTACTACCACGCATTGGGCCCGAAACCAATGGACCCTCTCGGCTTCTTGATCACCCTTGTCCTCTGTCCAGGAGTTGCAAGTAGTTTCTGGTGGTTGTAGTATGCTGGAGGCCGTGGGCAGCGCTGACCGTAGGGGTGGGCTGTGATGCGGTAGGCACGTGGCACGGTGTACCGGGCGCCCGTTTGGTGTCTCGGGAACCCTGTTCACATCGTTTGGGGCTGTGAGCGAAACTCCGGCCGGATCTCCTCATGGATGGAACCCGAATAGGCGATAAACCTGCACTAGAGACTTAGGTGATTAGGTAGGTCGTGGCCGACACCCACGTTGGGCTTCCGCTTGAAGGTTGCCGAGTACATGTCGTGTAAACGGCGGTAAGTGGTGAGAGCGTGTGTGAAGAAGTACACCCCTGCAGGGTTAACCTAATCTATTCGAATAGCCGTGTCCGCGGAAAAGGACTTCTGGGTTGCTTATATCAGTTCATAGACAAGTGAAAGTGGATACTCTAAAACACGCAAGATAAGCATGAGTGCTATGGATGGCGTTCTCGTAGGGAGACGGGAGCGGATCCATAGTGGTGTATTGATATGGTGAATATGTGGACTCGTGTGCGCCACCTCAAAAGTTACTCGCAGTCGTAGTTCAGGATAGCCACCGAGTCAAAGCTGGCTTGCTGCAGTTAAACCCCACCATCCCTTTGTTGATAATGATGCATGTGTAGATAGATCTGATGTAAGTCTTGCTGGGTACATTTGTACTCACGTTTGCCTATTTTATGTTTTTGCAGAGAGACTTCAGTCTCACTAGTATTTCCGCGTGGTCTTCGACGTTTAGCTTGTTACCTCAGCTACGATCTTGTGCCTCGGCAGGATTTGGTAGATAGTCAGGCTTCTCAGCCTTTTTCATTTATAGATGTCTGTACTCAGACATGATAGCTTCCGCTTGTGCTTGATTTGTATGCTCTGAATGTTGGGTCATGAGACCCATGTTTGTAATATCTCGCTCCTCGGAGCCTATTGAATAGATTACTTAAGTCATAGAGTCATGTTGTGATGCCATGTTGTATTTGCACATATTGAGCATATTGTGTGTATGTTATTGAAATGCTTGGTATGTGTGGGATCTGACCATCTAGTTGTTTATCTTTAGTAGCCTCTCTTACGGGGAAATGTCTCCTAGTGTTTCCACTGAGCCATGGTAGCTTGCTACTGCTCCGGAACACTTAGGCTGGCCGGCATGTGTCCTTCTTCGTTCCTGTGTCTGTCCCTTCGGGGAAATGTCACGCGGTGAATACCGGAGTCCTGTTAGCCCGCTACAGCCCGGTTCACCGGAGTCCTGCTAGCCCAGTGCTACAGCCTGGATTCACTCGCTGATGACCGACACGTTCGATGCTGGGTCATGGATGCCTGTCCCTGTAAGTCTGTGCCGCTTTGGGTTTACGACTAGCCATGTCAGCCCGGGCTCCTTATCATATGGATGCTAGCGACACTGTCATATACGTGTGCCAAAAGGCGCAAACGGTCCCG
>NW_021307467.1:0-1379 GCF_002162155.2 Triticum dicoccoides
TTTGGGTGTGCCAAACGTCACAACGTAACTGGGTGGCTATAAAGGTGCACTACGGGTATCTCCGAAAGTGTCTGTTGGGTTGGCACGAATCGAGACTGGGATTTGTCACTCCGTGTAAGCGGAGAGGTATCTCTGGGCCCACTCGGTAGGACATCATCATAATGTGCACAGTGTGATCAAGGAGTTGATCATGGGATGATGTGTTATAGAACGAGTAAAGAGACTTGCCGGTAACGAGATTGAACAAGGTATCGGGATACCGACGATCGAATCTCGGGCAAGTATCGTACCGCTAGACAAAGGGAATTGCATACGGGATTGATCGAATCCTCGACATCGTGGTTCATCCGATGAGATCATCGTGGAACATGTGGGAGCCAACATGGGTATCCAGATCCCGCTGTTGGTTATTGACTGGAGAACGTCTCGGTCATGTCTGCATGCTTCCCGAACCCGTAGGGTCTACACACTTAAGGTTCGGCGACGCTAGGGTTATAGAGATATTAGTATGCGGTAACCCGAAAGTTGTTCGGAGTCCCGGATGAGATCCCGGACGTCACGAGGAGTTCCGGAATGGTCCGGAGGTAAAGATTTATATATGGGAAGTCTTGTTTTGGTCGCCGGAAAAGTTTCGCGCATTATCAGTATTGTACCGGGAGTGCCGAAAGGGGTCCGGGGGTCCACCAAAGGGGTCCACCTGCCCCGGGGGCCACATGGGCTGTAGGGGTGTGCGCCTTGGCCTATATGGGCCAAGGGCACCAGCCCCAAGAGGCCCATGCGCCAAGAGATAAGGAAAGGAAGAGTCCTAAAGGGGGAAGGCACCTCCTAGGTGCCTTGGGGAGGAGGGACTCCTCCCTAGCCGCACCCTTCCTTGGAGGAAGGGCCAAGGCTGCGCCCCCCCCCTCTCCCTTGGCCCTATATATAGTGGGGGGGGAAGGGAAGGCAGCCCCATCTAAGCCTTGGCGCCTCCCTCTCCCTCCCGTGACACATCTCCCTCCTCCCGCAGCGCTTGGCGAAGCCCTGTTGGAATCCCGCTACTTCCACCACCAAGCCGTCGTGCTGCTGGATCTCCATTAACCTCTCCTTCCCCCTTGCTGGATCAAGAAGGAGGAGACGTCGCTGCTCCGTACGTGTGTTGAACGTGGAGGTGCTGTCCGTTCGGCGCTAGGATCATCGGTGATTTGGATCACGACGAGTACGACTCCGTCAACCCCGTTCTCTTGAACGCTTCCGCGCGCGATCTACAAGGGTATGTAGATCCACTCCTCCCTCGTTGCTAGATGACTCCATAGATTGATCTTGGTGACACGTAGGATAATTTTGAATTTCTGCTACGTTCCCCAACAGTGGCATCATGAGCCAGGTCTATTGCGTAGATT
>NW_021307468.1:0-1275 GCF_002162155.2 Triticum dicoccoides
CGGGGTCATATTTCAGGGCCCAATGTATGGTAGTAGCTGAATCATGGATCACAAACACAGAACTCAGTTCCTGAGGACGGCTGCAATGAGACAACCCACCATGTACTCCTACATGGCCTCTCACCGCTACCTTTACCAAATCGTGTTCACACACTTAGCTCACACACAGTAGGACATGTTCACACGCCTCTGATTCATCCCCGATGAATCAGACCTGACTCAACTCTAAGCAGTAGCAGGCATGACAAACAAACATGAATGAGTAGGCACAACAGGGCTCAAACAACTCCTACTCATGCTAGTGGGTTTCATCTATTTACTGTGGAATGACAGGTCATGCAAAGGATAAAGGGGTTCAGCTACCGCAGCAAGTAACAGATGAATCGATGTTGTCCTAATTCAGTAAAAGAGAGCAGGAGCGAGAGAGTGGGATTTTATCGGAATGAACAAGGGGGTTTTGCTTGCCTGGCACTTCTGAAGATAACATTGAGTCTTCATCAGTGTCAACGATCACATCATCGGTATCACGTCTATCGAGAGGGGACAAATACCGGCAACACAGAAGGGAACACAATCAATGCAATGCACAATATGATGCATGATCATGACATGGAAAAATGAATGTGTTTTGGGCTAATGCAACTAGCAACAGATTAAATGAAGTTGGTTTGAATACAAGATTCAAATTCAAACTCCATATGTGATTATTTAAATGCCCTTTATATGATTTGTGCTAAACAGCATCTATAAGTTGTTCTAACATGCATGAAAATGGTACAGATGGATTCCTTGAATTTTTCTGATAATTTTTCATATATAAATTATTTAATTTGGAGCTACGGTTGAATTTCTATGAATTTTAGAAGTTTTAGGCATTTTCTGGAATTTCAGAATTAAATTAAATCCAGGAAATGAGTTATGACATCAGCACTGCGTCATGCTTGCATCAGCAAGTCAACAGGGCTGCCCCGGGTCAAACCTGACCAGGGGGTCCCATTAGTCAGTGACTTAGGGCTCGTTTAGGTCGCTGGCAGGTGGGCCCAGTCAACGACACGTCAGCACAGTCAATGTTGACGTGTGGGTCCAGGGTAATTAGATTAAACTTAATCTAGTTTAGTTAGCCAGTTAGTTAGGATGTGGGGCCCGGCTGTCAGTTTCACTGGAGGTTAATTAGTGGGGTCATCAGTGGCTAATGACGTACCACATCACCGGCCACCGGAGTTCGGCCGGCGGCGACCGAATCCGACGACGGAAACGCCCCGGGAAAGCGTTACA
>NW_021307469.1:0-1194 GCF_002162155.2 Triticum dicoccoides
CCACGCACCGGAGACGCGTCCCGCCTCTTCGGACATGCCACCACACCACCCCGCATGTATGAGGGCCCGGTGCGACGCTCCGGAGGCATTGCTACCCCCCCAAGTGCCCCCGTCCCACCTAACCCTGTAGCGTTTGACCACAAGATCTAGCCCTTTGACTTTGCACGGACGTGCTTTGACCAGTGGACCTCCACACCCGGTTGTGTTAGGTCAGCCCATAGGAATACTTTGGAGCAACATCCGGGCCAGACCCAGAGCAAGATCCCCTCCGTGTAGACCCCACGCGTCCGTTTCCGCCCTCCAGGTGCCGGCGGCGGCGCCGTCCGTGAGGGGGGCACACCCCGGACACGCGTGCCGGGCGTTTGCAACCGCCACAACACTTCCAGACTTGTGAGAGGCCGCCTACGCAAGATTTGGCGGCATGCTAGCCCCCGGAGGCCGCCGGCCACAGCCGTAGACGCGCGAAGGGCAATCCGCGTAGAGGGAATTTTTCGGATACTTCTTCATCACCAAAAATTATGAAAAAAATACCATCCTTCCTATAGCACATGTGCCCACGTCGTGCCAAAAACTCATGATTTTATCGCGCTCCGAGTATTTAGTAATATTGACGCCGCATCATTACCGCAGAACATCTACTACCGTGTCATCGCCGTCCGTGAGGGGGGGTCATGCACCGGAGACGCGTCCCGCCTCTTCGGACATCCCACCACACCACCTTGCATGTATGAGGGCCCGGTGCGACGCTCCGGTGGCATTGCTACCCCCCAGTGCCCCCGTCCCGCCTAACCCTGTAGCGTTTGACCACGGGATCTAGCCCTTTGACTTTGCACGGACGGGCTCTGACCAGTGGACCTCCCCACCCCGTTGTGTTAGGTCAGCCCATAGGAACACTTTGGAGCAACATCCGGGCCAGACCCATAGCAAGATCCCCTCCGTGTAGACCCCACGCGTCTGTTTCCCCCCTCCAGGTGCCGGCGGCGGCGCCGTTCGTGAGGGGGGGCACACCCTGGACACGTGTGCCGGGCGTTTGCAACCGCCACAACACTTCCAGACTTGTGAGAGGCCGCCTACGCAAGATTTGGCGGCATGCTAGCCCACGGAGGCCGCCGGCCACAGCCGTAGACGCGCGAAGGGTAATCCGCGTAGAGGGAATTTTTTGGATACTTCTCCATCACCAAAATTATGAAAAAA
>NW_021307470.1:0-1919 GCF_002162155.2 Triticum dicoccoides
TTTTGAGTTCCTGCTTTGTAAGAAACTGCCACAGGTCTGCCTCCACGTCGGCGGGGTAACGCTCCAACACATGTCCATTAACGATGTGTGGGTCAATGAACCCAACATCATGGATGTTCCTTACTCTGCATTCCTTAATCTTCATTCTGCATGTATAATAGCGGACACAACAATATAGTTAGGACATATATATAGTGCAGGCAATATGAACGAGATGGGGTAGAAATTAATAAATCACTTACAGAACGTAGCAACTGATGATAGATTTATCGAGCTCGCGCAGATTGAAAAGCTGGAACAATTCACTCAGTTCAATTTGTACATAGTAATGTTTGAAGTGATGCTCATGTCTAACTTCCGCATAAATATATTCTTTGGCGTTTTTATTTTTTATGTAACCCTTGTACCATTTCAGCAGACCTTTCATTTGTGGAGGTAGATCCTTTTCCTGCGCAGGCTCGGCGAGAGGCCCATTCTTGACATATGTAATTACTACCTCCTTCACTAGCGCCTCATCAAGGCCTAACAGTTCACGAAGAGTAATACCTAAGTTGGCCGCTTGTTCTCTGGCACTCATTACAGTCAATCCCTGTGTTGCCGCAGCTTGTATGATCTCGGGGGCATCCGGACAGAAGGCTTCCACTATAAGCGGGGCAATCGATTGTTTACTTTGTTCCCCGAGCTGGGCAACTTGTTTCCCGCTTTTTTTACTTTCGGCCTTCTCCCGCTCTTTGTTCTCCTTGAACATGAGTGCCTGCCTGCGAAGTTCACGTGCATAGTCGTTAGGCAGATTCTTCGCGGCTTGGGACGGTGTGCTCAAAAATGACTTAGCCCACTTCTTTTGCTCATCAGAAAATACTGGCTTGGGCTCGGGCTCTCTTTTCTTCTTGCAGTCCGCCTTCCATTTCTCCAAATCAGCAGCCGCGGCCGCGTCGACTTCCTCGGCACTACGTTCCCAAGGCCTTGTGGGGAGAGGCTTCAGTGATGGCTCCGGTACCTTTGTGGTCTTAGGTACATAAGGGTCCGGGTTAATAATCCAGGACTGCTTCTGCTTCTTTGCCGGAGGTGGATTGGGGGGCGGCGTCTGATCACCCGCCGGACGAGGACTGGGGGGCGGCGGCTGATCACCCGCCGGACGTTGTGGACTGGGGGGCGGCGTCGGCTGACGTGACGGAGGTGTAGGTGAACCGCCACCACCACCACCACCACCACCACCGCCACCGCCACCACCACCACCGTACGGGGGTGGACTTGTTGTCCTTGGCGCCTCGCCTGGAAACTTGATAAACTTCTTTTGCCATAGAATGAAATGGCGCTTGACATCTCCAAGTCTTTTCTCCCCTTCAGGTGTAGCAATGTCAATCTCCAGGTCCTCAAACCCTTGGACTATGTCCTCCACCGTGACACGAGCATAGCCATCTTGAATGGGGTTGTTGTGGTGGAGTGCTCCAGGTAAACATGGTAAAGCACTGCCGATGGCTACCTTCATGGACATGTTCCCGATAGGATAATGCAGATGACATTCTTTCATCTCCTTTATATCGCCCACGGGGTAGCGAGGAGGCTCCGGTGAAGTAATTTCGACCACCAGAGGCTCCGGTGCAGTAATTTCGACCACCAGAGGCTCCGGTGCAGTAATTTCGATCGTCGGTGCATCTGCACCAGCCGGTGGGGCCTCCGTGGAAGCCACGCTGCTTCTCCGCTGCTGGCTTCCGAGATCCGCTGGATGATCTTCATGCTGCACCCGAGCTGCATCTCTTTCGGCTACTAGTACACTCATGGTTTTCTTCATCACATCCATTTCCGATGCCAACCGCGCCACAACATCTGCTTCCCGATCCATCTTTCTCTTACGGCTTCTATAACCGTACGGGTCATCGTTCTGGGGGAACCCTATTTTCCACGGAATGTGCCCCATG
>NW_021307471.1:0-1166 GCF_002162155.2 Triticum dicoccoides
CAACACTCACTGTTTTGGGGCCCTAGTGTGCTTTCCACGATTAACGATCCCCGGGGTGCGTTTACATGTCGGTCATCAATACTAGTAGTTTTGGCCAATTCTGGCCCGTTTCGTGGACAATTACTCACTGTTTTGGGGCCCCGGAATGATTTCCACGATTAACGAATCCCCGGGTGCGCTTACGTGTCGGTTACGAACACTCATAGTTTTGGCCAATTCTAACGCGTTTTGTGGACTTTTAGTCTCCGTTTTCTGGGCCTGAAGTGATTTCCATAGTTGTTGAACCCCAAGGCGCACTTACGTGTTAGTCATCAACACCCACAGTTTTGGCTGATTCTGGCCTGTTTCATGGACTATTACTCACTGTTTTGGGGCCCCGGAGTTATTTCCACGGTTAAGGAACCGCAGGGTGCATTTACGTATCGGTCATCAACACTCGCATTTTTGGCCGATTCTGGCCCGTTACTTGGACTATTACTCTGTTTTTGGGTCCAAGCGTGATTTCCATGATTTACGAACCCCGTGGTGCGTTTACGTGTCGGTCAATGACACTCACAATTTTGGCCAATTTCTGGTCCGTTTCATGTACTATTACTCGCCGTTTTGGCGTCCCAGAGCGATTTCCATGATTCACAATCCCCAGGGTGCGTTTGCGTCTCTGTCGTCAACAGTCACAGTTTTGGCCAATTCTGACGCGATTCATGGGCTATTATTCACCATTTAGGGCTACCAGAGCGATTTCCATAGTTGTTGAACCCCAAGGTGCGTTTAGGTCTCGGTCATCAACACTCACTGTTTTGGGGCCCTAGTGTGCTTTCCACGATTAACGATCCCCGGGGTGCGTTTACATGTCGGTCATCAATACTAGTAGTTTTGGCCAATTCTGGCCCGTTTCGTGGACAATTACTCACTGTTTTGGGGCCCCGGAATGATTTCCACGATTAACGAATCCCCGGGTGCGCTTACGTGTCGGTTACGAACACTCATAGTTTTGGCCAATTCTAACGCGTTTTGTGGACTTTTAGTCTCCGTTTTCTGGGCCTGAAGTGATTTCCATAGTTGTTGAACCCCAAGGCGCACTTACGTGTTAGTCATCAACACCCACAGTTTTGGCTGATTCTGGCCTGTTTCATGGACTATTACTCACTGTTTTGGGGCCCCGGAGT
>NW_021307472.1:0-2658 GCF_002162155.2 Triticum dicoccoides
TCGCGTCGAGGTGGCGGATGCGGGAGGAGAGTGCCTTGGCTAGCACGGCGGTGGAGGAGGATGACTCCTTGAGCGCGGTGGCGTCGGAGGCGGCGAGCGAGAGGAGCGGCGAGTCAGAGCGGAGCAGGGAGGCGGCCGCGCGGTCGAGGTCGGGAAGGCTAGCGAGGAGCGCGTCGAGGGCGCGCTGGTAGGCGACGCACTCGTGGAGCAGGCGGGTGGCGACGCCGGCGTCAGTGAGGCCGCGGAGGGCGGCGAGGGAGGCCGGGTCATCGAAGCCCAGGGACGGGGCGGCGTCGGCGGACGCGTTGGCGACCGCGGATGAGTCCGGGCAAGGGGAGCGCGGGGTGGGCGCGGTGGGCGGCACGACCATGGCCGCCGGGGCAGGGTGGATCTCAGTGAGTTCAGATGTGCGGGAAGGGAGAGGAAAGAGAAGGGAGAAAGGAGAAGCAGGGCGTCAGGGCAGCAGCTTGGAACTCCGGCAGTCGCCGGTGTCATCCAGAGGCGGCGGGGTCGGGCGTGGTGCTCGGGAGGGAGGCAGCTGTGAGGGGAGGCTCGGGAGGAGCTCCTCTGTCTCAACCCAGCGTGATGAGGGAGACTCACCCGCAGGTCAAAACCGCCCATTGACCATTGCCACGTCAGCAATCAGTCAAATCAAACCACCCACGGACTGATTTTGTCCGGTATGAAATTGTTCAGGGGGTAAAGAGAACCGAAATAAAGATCAGGGGGTTATGTGAACCACGAACTTTGTTCAGGGTAGTAAAATGGACTTTTTTCTAAAAAATGAAATTAAAGAAGTACCCCGTTCGATGGATAATTAAGAGACTGTATTAAAGATTAGAAAATAGGTAATAAATATCACAACCAACTCATGGATTTGAAGTGGCATATAAAAGGTGACACTCTGTAAGGTACTAGCAATACTCGCCCTACAAAGAAGTAGTCAAACTAACGATATGTAAAATGTTCATCCAATTTGGTAAGACGAAATGTGACAATCAGATTTTTTATGAATTTTTCTAAGAACCTCCATTTTGTACAAAATAACGGACAATCATACAAAAATGATTATGAAAGTTGAATATTGGAGATTGTGTCCATAATATCAAGTCTGGATGTTGGGAATAGTTCTCGGACGTGGAGTATCTGCTGCTGAGCTCAAATGCTCTCCGATGAACAGTAGAATAAAAAATAGGAAAAAACATCAAAACATTCTAATTTTTTGTGGTAAACTTTGACAAATGTATTGTATGCTTATAAAATTCAGCACCACATGACATCTGTGGAAGTCCTGGTAAAAAAATCGATGCTCCAAAAATAATAGTTTTAAAATCATTTTGGAGTGCTGATTTTTTTTCACGACTTCCACGAATGTAATTTTGTTCTGTGTTAAGCATACAAAACATTTGTCAAAGTTTACCACAAAAGAAAATCCTATTCTTTTGATTTTACTGTTCATCAGGGTGCATTTGAGCTCAGGATGAGAGTAGAACTTTCAATAGTTCTCTTGTTTCTCCCCTAAACCAATGCTTGTTCTAGTAATCATTAGCTGGTGACTTAAACATTTCTCTACTCCGTTATTTAGAAACACAATTTGAGCTATGTTTAATTTGACAAACTACAAAGCAATGAAAATGTTAACCACTAAATTATCGTTACCATTCGATGGGCTGAGTTTGTTGACCAATAGGTTTGATAACTAACAAAAGAACACATGCATAAAAGAAACTTGTCACAGTCAGTTTAAATTTCTACCATAAAAATCAACTAGCTCAACAAATACCTACTACTCTCTCGCAAAAAAAAAGACTGCTACTCATTTCATGTTTCCCTCTGAAACAGCAAATTACCAACAAAATAATACTCCTGTTTCATGTAAGAACTGTATCACAGTTCATTCATTAGAGTGGTATATTGGTGTTGGACGGTGTGCAGTGCATATGTAAATTTCACCCAAATAGCACATTGCAGAGTAACACCTTAATTTTCTTCTTATCATTTGACCTCGTATTAGTACTATCTTTAAGCATAGAATTCGCGGAGAACGGAGAGACAACTGGTTGGTCTTGGGCTGCAGATCGTCAATGTTGTGTTCCAACACGACTGTAATTGGCGCATGTGTGTGGATTAAAATACAAATAGACTTTGCAGACATTTTGACTTTTCTGGATCCTTTCGCCACACTACTTTTTTTTAGAAGAAGAAGAGCAACTCTCATTTTCTGCCATTTAGTCTTCTACTACGCTCCTTCGTTGGAACAGATCAATGTGTGTCTTTTGCAGCACCACGACGGCAACAAAGACCGACCAGCCGGCTGCCGATTAAACAGCTGATATTAAATCACAGTTCATGTTCTCATACTGCATATGCCTGCACCCTTGGTGTGTGAGTGTGATCGCATATTAACTTTCTTTCTCTTACATATTGATTTGGAGAGCTTCCAACTCTCTCTATGATAAAACAATACAAATACACATGCTGCAGTGTCTTTTATGTCGACCACCGGTGTTACATCTGATGTTCTTTGTACGGGAAATTATCTGGTGCACCGGTGCTTGTGGTGCTACCGGTGCACCGGACGTCGTAGCGTGTTAAAAATTGTTTCAAAAAATCTGAAAAAAATGTAGCACATTCACACAACATTGGTCTATGTTGTCG
>NW_021307473.1:0-1070 GCF_002162155.2 Triticum dicoccoides
TGAACTCCTTCACCCAAATCGCTTCATGTGCTGCCTCCGAGGCTGCCATGTACTCCGCTTCACACGTAGATCCCGCCACGACGCTCTGCTTGCAGCTGCACCAGCTTACTGCTCCACCATTCAACATATACACGTATCCGGTTTGTGACTTAGAGTCATCCAGATCTGAGTCGAAGCTAGCGTCGACGTAACCCTTTACGACGAGCTCTTCGTCTCCTCCATAAACGAGAAACATGTCCTTTGTCCTTTTCAGGTACTTCAGGATATTCTTGACCGCTGTCCAGTGTTCCTTGCCGGGATTACTTTGGTATCTTGCTACCAAACTTACGGCAAGGTTTACATCGGGTCTGGTACACAGCATGACATACATAATAGATCCTATGGCTGAAGCATAGGGGATGACACTCATCTCTTCTTTATCTTTTGCCGTGGTCGGTGACTGAGCTAAGCTCAGTCTCATACCTTGTAACATAGGCAAGAACCCCTTCTTGGACTGATCCATTCTGAATCTCTTCAAAATCTTATCAAGGTATGTGCTTTGTGAAAGACCTATGAGGCGTCTCGATCTATCTCTATAGATCTTGATGCCTAATATATAAGCAGCTTCTCCAAGGTCCTTTATTGAAAAACACTTATTCAAGTAGGCCTTAATGCTGTCCAGAAATTCTATATTATTTCCCATCAGGAGTATGTCATCTACATATAATATGAGAAATGCTACAGAGCTCCCACTCACTTTCTTGTAAACGCAGGCTTCTCCATAAGTCTGCATAAACCCAAACGCTTTGATCATCTCATCAAAGCGAATGTTCCAACTCCGAGATGCTTGCACCAGTCCATAAATGGATCGCTGGAGCTTGCATACTTTGTTAGCGTTCCGAGGATCGACAAAACCTTCCGGCTGCATCATATACAGTTCTTCCTTAAGATGCCCGTTAAGGAATGCTGTTTTGACGTCCATCTGCCATATCTCATAATCATAGTATGCGGCAATTGCTAACATGATTCGGACGGACTTTAGCTTCGCTACGGGAGAGAATGTCTCGTCGTAGTCAATCCCTTGAACCTGT
>NW_021307474.1:0-1351 GCF_002162155.2 Triticum dicoccoides
ATTGGTTCTTTTGCATCAATAGTTAATTCAATGGGTGCACTCAAAATTGTTGGTATTTCAGTTGTTTGATCACATGGCAAAGTCAAATTATCAACGTAGTCCTCTAAAATAGGTGGTGTGATCAAAGTAGTGGGTAGCTCATCAGATGGTGCATTCAAATTGACAAGGCATTCATCATTCTCATGTAGAGATGGAAGATCGGTACCTTTGTCATTACCTCTTATGATCAACTCAGATGATGTAGCCACTCTCGGGGGTGATGTGTCACATGGTGGAGGTGATGTAGTCCTGACAACAACGGATGTGGTTGTCATAGTATGCCTAGTAGTTGAAGGAACAATCATATCAACTCTTGGAATGTGCACCGTGCGCTTGTTCTCCTCGTGGCCAACACGTCGTTTTATTTCCTGTTCAGCTTTGCAAGCAAGATGAAACAAATGATCCATAGGATAACACTCTTCATGAATTAGTATCTCTTGAATATCACGGTTTAATCCTCCCCAAAATCTATCCATAAAATCATCTTCACTTTCTTCTAAAGAGGAATGCAACAAGGTAGTTTGTAAATCATCATAATATTTTGTTACAGTTTCACTACCTTGTTTTAAGTGTTGCAACTTCTTAATCATGTCACGAGTATAATAAGTAGGGACGAAAGTATGTCGCATTGCAAGTTTCAAATCATCCCAAGTAGTAGGTATATAATTAGGGTGTAACCGACAATATTCACTCCACCAAACCAAAGCATAACCAGTGAAAGAACCAACCGCAACCTTAACCTTTTTATGTTCATTGAAATTATGGGAAGCAAATATATTTTTTATGTCGAACTCCCATTCAATATATAAAGCAGGTTTAAAACGGCCATTAAATGGTGGTATAGATACATTAACCTGATCATGTGCATTGGGATGTTTGTGCACCTCTCGTGACGGTTGTGGTATTTGCAAAGGTGGTGGCACGTCTCCCGCGATCGACAAAGCCCATGAATTGACTCTGGATCCTGTCATGATTAGTAGAACAAGAAACAAAACCCAAAAATAATGTTCCTATAACTACTAGGATGTGGTGGTAAAACGCTCACAGTAAAGCAAATATCAATGTCTTACAAGTTCTTACCATGCAGCAGGCGGTGATCGGCAACCAGCGGTGTCAAGTAACTCCGAATATTGAGTAAAGCGATTGCCAGGGGAGCGTACATATACACGGTGTAGAAATATGTGGAGCTGGGTTGGCTATATATGGTAGCAAAAGATTAGCAATAATCAATTCAAAGATGCAATGTTGAATAAACGCTCAACGACGGTACTGTGCTGGTCCTAGGCTAGACCGGACTAGAGACGCGAGCCTA
>NW_021307475.1:0-1346 GCF_002162155.2 Triticum dicoccoides
TGTCAGTATCATCAGCTAATTAAGTTTAATTAACATCTAACTAAAATTAGCAGGGGCCTGGCCCACTTGTCAATGTCAGGTTTAGTTAATTGGTGATTAGCCTTAGGCTAATCACCTGACCCATGGGGCCCACCTGACGGGCCGGCGAGGTCAAAGGGTCAAACCCCACCGGCGTTTAGCCGCCGGCGAGGCCGAACGCGGCGGAGGGGCTCGGGACCGCGTCTCCGGCGACCAAAAAAGCTAAATCAAACCCTGAACTTTGAATCCTGGAAATTGGCACTCTGAACTTGTAATCCTGCTCTATTTTAGACCCTAGACCCGTTTGTCACACTGGAAATATTACAATCCCGACCAGGATAACTGGCTACTCTCACGGATAAGAATTTGGGCCGGCCCAATATAACACAACAAGAATTCGTGAAGTTTAAAAAATGTTTGCACATTTCTAAAATTGTTCAGTAGTTTAAAAATGTTCTTGTTTTATATTTTTGGCACTAATTCAATTAATTTTGTGTTATTTAAAAAACATTTGGAATTCTGAAATTCTATTTGCATTTAAAAAACTGTTCGCAATTTTAAAAAAGCACATTTGTAAAAAAAAATCATCAGAATTACAACAGTTTTTCACATGCTATGAATTTTGTTTTTAGAGTTTCAAGATTGTATCTCATTTTTTGAAAAAGTTTTTGGAATTTCATAAATTATTTCGTAAGTAATATTTTTTAAAAATGTTCCGGATTGTTGGCTGCGGACTCGACTGGGCCGGCCCACCAGACATAAAGCGAGTTTTTTCCTTATCATGCACTGTAAAATTTCTTTCTTTCTTTTTCTTAACGCGCGGCGTAATATCCAAAAGAGAAAAACATGTCGTGGAGTCGAACTTTGGACCTGGCAGGGTTGACCTGATTTCGCTAGCCACTACACCAGACGGCTATGAATTACATAATAAGAGGCCGACAGTATTTTATCAGAAACCAAAGCGTCGAACTTTGAAAACGTTTTTTAGTGGCAAACAAGTATTGAAAATGTATTTATTTCTGAATTCTTCGAACATTTTATAAAGTGTGTTGTGGAAAATTTCGAATACTTTTAAAAAACTAACAACTTTAAAAAAGAGACACCTTTTGAAACATAAACATTTTTTAAACCTGAACAAAATTTTAAAGTGCGAACACTTTTTGAAACAATTTTTTTTCTGAAACGTGAACAAAATTTTAAAGTGCAAACACTTTTTGGACAATGTAAAAAATGTTCGCATTCGCTCAACGCGTAGAAAAGACTGTAAAAATTTTAAATTATAAAAAAGCATGGATCATTTGCATTCGCTCAACGCGTAGAAATCGAGG
>NW_021307476.1:0-1091 GCF_002162155.2 Triticum dicoccoides
ATTGGAAATGATATAGAATTTCTGGATAGCATAAAGGGATACTTGAATAAAAGTTTTTCTATGAAAGACCTCGGTGAAGCTGCTTACATATTGGGCATCAAGATCTATAGAGATAGATCAAGACGCTTAATAGGACTTTCACAAAGTACATACCTTGACAAAATTTTGAAAAAGTTCAAAATGGATCAGGCAAAGAAAGGATTCTTGCCTGTGCTACAAGGTGTGAAGTTGAGTCAAACTCAATGCCCGACCACAGCAGAAGATAGAGAGAAAATGAAAGATGTTCCCTATGCTTCAGCCATAGGCTCTATCATGTATGCAATGCTGTGTACCAGACCTGACGTATGCTTAGCAATAAGCTTGGCAGGTAGGTACCAAAGTAATCCAGGAGTGGATCACTGGACAGCGGTCAAGAACATCCTGAAATACCTGAAAAAGGACTAAGGATATGTTTCTCGTATATGGAGGTGACAAAGAGCTAGTCGTAAATGGTTACGTCGATGCAAGCTTTGACACTGATCCGGACGATTCTAAATCGCAGACCGGATACGTGTTTTTATTAAACGGTGGAGCTGTAAGTTGGTGCAGTTCTAAACAAAGCATCGTGGCAGGATCTACATGTGAAGCGGAGTACATAGCTGCTTCTAAAGCAGCAAATGAAGGAGTCTGGATGAAGGAGTTCATTTCCGATCTAGGTGTCATACCTAGTGCATCGGGACCAATGAAGATCTTCTGTGACAATACTGGTGCAATTGCCTTGGCAAAGGAATCCAGATTTCACAAGAGGACCAAGCACATCAAGAGACGCTTCAATTCCATTCGGGACCAAGTCCAAGTGGGAGACATAGAGATTTGCAAGATACATACGGATCTGAATGTTGCAGACCCGTTGACTAAGCCTCTCTCACGAGCAAAACATGATCAGCACCAAGACTCCATGGGTGTTAGAATCATTACTATGTAATCTAGATTATTGACTCTAGTGCAAGTGGGAGACTGAAGGAAATATGCCCTAGAGGAAATAATAAAGTTATTATTTATTTCCTCATATCATGATAAATGTTTATTATTCATGCTAGAATTGTATTAAC
>NW_021307477.1:0-1583 GCF_002162155.2 Triticum dicoccoides
TAGAGTTTAGTGAAGCGGATCTGTGAGCAATAAACCAGGAGGTGCGTCCGCTAGCTTGTCAATTGGCTGAAGAAGCAGACTTGTCTCATTATCAAGCCCAATATGACAATCAAAACAAGCGAGTAGCTGCACCAATTCATGAAGCGGAAAATCTTATCCCTCCAATCCGTAAGCATACTTACGCTCCCGATATTGAACCGTCGTTGCTGATCCATGATGAAGCTGTCTTTCAAGCATTAATGGGAATCGACTGGACAACTGTTGATTTCCAGCCACTGGGTAGAGAAACCGAAGTTGAAGCGGCGCGGGATGACCCACAACCATCAGGCCAGGCTGGTGACCAAGCTTGAACCGGCTGCCGGTTTAAACTGCTTCTCCTTTGAAAAACAATGATCTTGTTTTGGGCACCGTGTTGCCTTATAATAGGTTAGCTGATACTCTTGATCTTAATATGCCTTCGTGCATAACCACTGCAACTTGTGCTTTCTTTGGGTGATGAACTTTCCAAAGTATTTTCTGCAACATAAAAAATCTTAAAGTGCCACCGCGGTTGTACCGTCAGGCGGAGTATGATGTCTGCATATATAAAATCAAAATATCTGAAATTTAAGCATATGATCAAATCTTTGAGATACATAATACCTGCCATCGTTGGGCATGAAGTTGGCTTAGCCAATCTTGGAGCGGAGGTTTCATAAACCCACACCATTGGAGGAGATAGTAGCTCCTGTATATATATAATGTTGGTTTACCATGTAAACTGTGCCGGGTTATAAAACACCGTGTTACTCCGTAATAGGATGTTAACAAAAAATCAAACCGAGCAAATAGTCTCCGGATTAAAAATGGACCGTGTTCCGTCAATTGACAGTGTGAACCGGTTTAAAATTTTGTTGGTTTAAAAAACGCAACAAAAAGAAAGAAATATCTATCAAAGAAAATTGTGAAGCAAAGGCAATGATAAAACCATTTGCAAAAAGAGGCTTATTTGAGCCGATCAGATGGCGTTACCATGGTCAGACATGACCAAGCTCCCGATAGGTGTAGCTATGGTTCAAGTCAGCTAGGTCCCCAAATGAAACCGTGGCATTTATGCCGATCAAGAGGCGTGGCAATGGTTCGGGTTCGACCAAGCCCCCAAGTGATTCTGTGGCCTTAGGCCGATCAAGAGGCGTGACTGGTTCAGACGTGACCAAGTCCCCAAGTGATCTGGTGGCTCTCGCCTATCAAGAGGTGTTGCATTGGTTCGGACACGACCAAGCCCCCAAGTGATATAACATGATGCTTTTGAAAAGCTAACTCAAGGGGTAAACCGGAGGCCGCTTTAGAACAACTCTGTGTAACCACACATGATGTAAAAGGACAGATACCCCACTTAGGTGAGGTTCCGGTTTATTATATTTAATCATAATATATACATCGTCGTAATATGTACATAAGTAGAGCCAATGGCTCAGGTATAGTAAGGCCGAAGATGAGCTATGTTCCATGGCCTGTTGGTCTCCTCCTCTGATGTACGTGAGTCTTTATGCTCTTGAATATCGATCAGATAGTATGACCCATTGTGCAGATTCTTGCTGACC
>NW_021307478.1:0-754 GCF_002162155.2 Triticum dicoccoides
AAAAAAACTAAAAAAAGTGTTTTCAAATTTGAAAACTAATGGCACTAACAGAAAGTTTATAATTTTTCTAAAATTAAAAGCAAAAAGGATTAAAAAATGAAGCAAAAACAAAAGAAAATAAATAATGCAGAAAACAAAACAAAAAACTGGAAAAAAAATAGGGCTCGCCCCTGGCCCATGACCATTAGTCCCGGTTTGTGCCACAAACCAGGACTAAAGGGTTGGTCCTCGTTGTGCTCAGAGTTTAGTCCCACCTTGCTAACCGAAGGGCACCCACACCGGTTTATAAGCCCGTCCCTCTCTGCCTTGTTGAGCTCCTCTCATAGTGAAAATAGATGCCCCTATACAGGGAATTTGACCTAAATTCATAATGAATTTCTCTGAAATTCATAGAAAATGATTATGAATTTAGGTTGAATTTTCTCTATAGGTGCATCTATGTTCATTTTTTTAGTAAAGTTAATCACAAACTTGTGATTCACACAAATTTTTAAAAATTGAAATTTAAACTATTCAAATTTTAAAACTAATGGCACTAACATAAAGTTTATAATTTTTGTGACCTAAAAGAAAAAAGAAATCACTAAAAAACTATAAGTATTTAGTTCTAAGTAGAAATGAAAAAATAAATAGCAAAAAATAAAAAAAATCCTATAATATTTGTTATGACTAACTAAAATTACCAAATTGAGTATAATCATAAAACACAGTAATATTAAATAGCAGGAAAAAGAATGACTCAAAAATCAATTTT
>NW_021307479.1:0-1167 GCF_002162155.2 Triticum dicoccoides
GTCCGTCGTCAACACTCACAGTTTTGGCCAATTCTGACCCGTTTCGTGGACTATTACTCACTGTTTTGGGGTCCCCAAGCGATTTCCACAATCGTTCAACCCCAAGGTGCGCTTACGTGTCGTTCGTCAACACTCGCAGTTTTGGCCGATTCTGACCCGTTTCGTGGACTATTACTCACTGTTTTGGGGTCCTGGAGTGATTTCCACGATTAACGAACCCCTGAGTGTGTTTACGTGTCGGTCATCAATAATCCTAGGTTTATCCGATTCTAGGCTCTTTCATGGACTATTACTCAACGTTTTGGGGTCCCAAAATGCTTTCCATGGTTGTCGAACCCAAAGGTGTGCTATGTGTTGGTCGTCAACACTCGTAGTTTGGGTCGGTTCTCGCCCGTTTCTTGGACTATACTTAGTTTTGGGGTCCCGAAGTGATTTCCACCATTGACGAACCTCGGGGTGCGTTTACGTGTGGTCATCAACACTCTCAATTTCGGCCAATTCTGGTCCGTTTCGTTCACTATTACTCACCGTTTTGGGTCCCAGAGGGATTTCCATGATTGACGATCCCAGGAGTGCATTTACGTGTCCGTCGTCAACACTCACAGTTTTGGCCAATTCCGACCCGTCTCGTGGACTATTACTCACTGTTTTGGGGTCCCCAAGCGATTTCCACAGTCGTTCAACCCCAAGGTGCGCTTACGTGTCGTTCGTCAACACTCACGGTTTTGGCCGATTCTGACCCGTTTCGTGGACTATTACTCACTATTTTGGGGTCCTGGAGTGATTTCCACGATTAACGAACCCCTGAGTGCGTTTACGTGTCGGTCATCAATAATCCTAGGTTTGTCCGACTCTGCGCTCTTTCATGGACTATTACTCACCGTTTTGGGGTCCCAAAACGCTTTCCATGGTTGTCGAACCCAAAGGTGTGCTATGTGTTGGTCGTGAACACTCGTAGTTTGGGTCGGTTCTCAACCGTTTCTTGGACTATACTTAGTTTTGGGGTCCCAAAGTGATTTCCACCATTGACTAACCTCGGGGTGCGTTTACGTGTGGTCATCAACACTCTCAATGTCGGCCAATTCTGGTCCGTTTCGTGCACTATTACTCACCGTTTTGGGTCCCAGAGGGATTTCCATGATTGACGATCCCAGGAGTGCATTTACG
>NW_021307480.1:0-1423 GCF_002162155.2 Triticum dicoccoides
GTTGTTTAGCATCAAAATTAACCTTCTCCGAAGATGGAAGAGGCAACAAATCAATAGGTGCACGAGGTAGGAAACCATACACAACTTCAAAAGGGCACATCTTAGTAGTAGAATGCAATGAACGATTATAAGCAAATTCAATATGAGGCAAGCATTCCTCCCACGTTTTCTTATTATTCTTCAAAACAGCCCTAAGCATAGTAGACAACGTTCTATTGACTACTTCAGTTTGTCCATCAGTTTGGGGGTGACAAGTAGTACTAAAAAGCAGTTTAGTCCCCAACTTAGCCCATAAACATCTCCAAAAGTGGCTAAGAAATTTAGTATCACGATCTGAAACAATAGTATTTGGCACACCATGCAAGCGAATAATTTCACGAAAGAACAAATCAGCAACATTAACAGCATCATCGCTTTTATGACATGGTATAAAGTGTGCCATTTTCGAGAATCTATCCACGACAACAAATATGCTATCGCTCCCCTTCTTTGTTCGAGGTAAAGCTAAAACAAAGTCCATAGATATATCCTCCCAAGGAACACTAGGTACAGGCAAAGGCATATATAAACCATGAGGATTGAGTCGTGACTTAGCTTTTTGACATGTAGTGCATCGAGCAATAAAACGCTCAACATCCCGTCTCATCTTTGGCCAAAAGAAATGTGTAGCAAGTACGTCCTCCGTCTTCTTCACGCCAAAATGTCCCATTAATCCTCCTCCATGCGCTTCCTGCAACAACAAAATACGAACGGAGCTAGCTGGAATGCATAGCTTGTTAGCATGAAACACAAATCCATCGTTAACGACAAACTTGTTCCACATTCTTCCTTCTTTACAATTCTGCATTACATCTTTAAAATCAGCATCATGCACATATTGATCTTTGATGGTCTCCAAACCAAATATTTTGAAGTCAAGTTGTGAAAGCATAGTATAGCGACGAGACAATGCATCAGCAATAACATTTTATTTTCCCTTCTTGTGTTTAATGACATAAGGGAAAGTCTCAAGGAATTCAACCCATTTAGCATGTCTACGATTCAGTTTAGCTTGACTTTTAATATGTTTCAAAGATTCATGATCAGAATGTATAACAAATTCTTTGGGCCATAAATAATGTTGCCATGTTTCTAAAGTCCGAACAAGAGCATATAATTCTTTATCATAAGTAGAATAATTCAGACTAGGCCCACTCAATTTTTCAGAAAAGTATGCAATAGGTTTGCCATCTTGTAATAACACACCTCCTAATCCAATTCCACTAGCATCACATTCAAGCTCAAAAGTCTTATTAAAATCAGGAAGTTGGAGTAAAGGAGCATGTGTCAACTTATCTTTCAATACCGTGAAGGCTTCTTCCTGTGCGGTACCCCAAACAAAAGGCACATCCTTCTTTGTAAGCTCGTTGAGAGGTGCAGCAAT
>NW_021307481.1:0-1223 GCF_002162155.2 Triticum dicoccoides
TATTACTGTGTTTTATGATTATACTCAATTTGGTAATTTTAGTTAGTCATAACAAATATTATAGGATTTTTTTTCTTTTTTGCTATTTATTTTTTCATTTCTACTTAGAACTAAATACTTATAGTTTTTTAGTGATTTCTTTTTTCTTTTAGGTCACAAAAATTATAAACTTTATGTTAGTGCCATTAGTTTTAAAAGTTGAATAGTTTAAATTTCAATTTTTAAAAATTTGTGTGAATCACAAGTTTGTGATTAACTTTACTAAAAAAATGAACATAGATGCACCTATAGAGAAAATTCAACCTAAATTCATAATCATTTTCTATGAATTTCAGAGAAATTCATTATGAATTTAGGTCAAATTCCCTGTATAGGGGCATCTATTTTCACTATGAGAGGAGCTCAACAAGGCAGAGAGGGACGGGCTTATAAACCGGTGTGGGTGCCCTTCGGTTAGCAAGGTGGGACTAAACTCTGAGCACAACGAGGACCAACCCTTTAGTCCTGGTTTGTGGCACAAACCGGGACTAATGGTCATGGGCCAGGGGCGAGCCCTATTTTTTTCCAGTTTTTTGTTTTGTTTTCTGCATTATTTATTTTCTTTTGTTTTTGCTTCATTTTTTAATCCTTTTTGCTTTTAATTTTAGAAAAATTATAAACTTTCTGTTAGTGCCATTAGTTTTCAAATTTGAAAACACTTTTTTTAGTTTTTTTAGTTTTCTTTGTTGCTTTATTTATTTTATTTTGTTTCTACTTACAACAAAATACATATTGTTGCTATTTTTATTTTTTTTCTAGTTTTTTTGTTTTGTTTTTTGTATTATTTATTTTCTTTTGTTTTTTGCTTTATTTTTTAATTCTTTTTGCTTTTAGGTCAGCAAAATAATAAACTTTCTTTTAGTGCCATTAGTTTTAGAAAAATTATAAACTTTCTGTTAGTGCCATTAGTTTTCAAATTTGAATAGTTAAAATTTGAATTCTTTGAAATTTGTGTGAATCACAAGTATGTGATTAACTTTACTAAAAAATGAACATAGATGCACCTATAGAGAAAATTCAACCTAAATTCATAATCATTTTCTATGAATTTCAGAGAAATTCATTATGAATTTAGGTCAAATTCCCTGTATAGGGGCATCTATTTTCACTATGAGAGGAGCTCAACAAGGCAGAGAGGGACGGGCTTATAAACCGGTGTGGGTGCCCTTCGGTTAGCAAGGTGG
>NW_021307482.1:0-1108 GCF_002162155.2 Triticum dicoccoides
AAAAGGTCCAATGTAACGAGGAGCCAATTTGCCTTTGATACCGAAACGATGGGTTCCCTTCAGAGGGGTGACCCGAAGATAAGCCTTCTCGTCAACCTCGAAAGTCATAGCCTTATGTTTTCGGTCATATTGACTCTTTTGACGAGATTGGGCTGTTTTCAACTTTTCACGAACGATACGAACTTGTTCTTCTGCTTCCTGAATCATATCCGGGCCAAAGAATTGTCTTTCCCCGGTCTCTGACCAGTTAAGGGGTGTTCGACATCGTCGTCCATAGAGAACTTCAAAAGGGGCTTTACCCAAGCTAGATTGATAGCTGTTGTTGTAAGCGAATTCGGCAAATGGAAGGCACTTCTCCCAGTCCATTCCGAACGAGATAACAGAGGCTCGAAGCATGTCTTCTAGAATCTGATTGACGCGTTCCACTTGACCACTTGACTGAGGATGGAAAGCGGTGCTAAAGGAGAGACGGGTTCCCATAGCATTTTGGAAACTTTCCCAAAATCGAGAGGTGAAAAGACTTCCTCGATCCGAATTGATTTCCAAAGGGACACCATGAAGAGACACTATTCGGGAGATGTATAAGTCTGCCAGCTGACTAGCGGTTATACTCCCACGAACAGGTAAGAAATGAGCTACTTTGGAAAGACGATCGACCACAACGAAAATAGCATTATTCCCTCTTTTGGTCCTGGGAAAACCGGTAATGAAATCCATACCAATTTTATCCCATTTCCATTCAGGAATAGCTAATGGTTGAAGGGTGCCAGCAGGCCGTTGATGCTCTGCTTTTACACGACGACAGACGTCGCAATTAGCAATATACTGAGCGATTTCTCTCTTCATCCTAGTCCACCAGAACCTCTGGCGTAGGTCCTGATACATTTTTGTGCTACCGGGGTGAATGGTGAGAGGAGATTCATGAGCTTCCTTAAGGATTAATCGCCTTAGGTTGCGCACTTTGGGAACTACTAGTCGATTCCCGAAGTATACGACTCCTTGATCATTAACGGAGAAACAATTCGCAATTCCTTTCTGAATGTTTCTCTTGATGCGGGAGATTCCCGGATCTACCTTCTGTGCGTTGATAATTTGATCCGTAAGGGTA
>NW_021307483.1:0-2995 GCF_002162155.2 Triticum dicoccoides
GCGTCTCCGTGGCGCGCATTAGGACAAAGGGGCGGCCTCCAGCGCGAAGCAGGAGGTGGAGGGCTCCGCGGGTGCGCGCGTGTTCGCTCCTGCCTACTGGCAGGAGGAAGATGACGAGCGAGGAGGTAAGTGGGCTGGGCCGGCCACTTGGGCCGCCAGGTGGGCTGCATAGGTAAGTTAGGTTGGATTCCTTCCTTTTCTATTTTTCTTCTGTTTTCTATTTTGCTGTAACTTTAGGGCTTTATTAAAAATACTTAAATAGATCCAAAAATCATGAAACTGCTCAATGCCACTGTTTGGAATATAACCAACAGCAAACATTTTGTTTATGATTATTTGAGCATTTAAAATATTTTATAGCATTTAAATTCCCAATTGCAAATAGAATATGATTTAGTTAAGTGACCATCTTTTGTCCTAGAAAAGTGTGCACCATTTTTGTCAGGGGTTCTAGACCAAGGCAAAGATGATGAACATTCTAGAAGGTCATTTTAGGTTCATTGAAAAAGTATTTTAGTAACCCAAGTTGAGTTGGGTGGTGCTGGGAGTTTCTGCCATCCCCATTTCAAGTTTCTGTGAAATTTAAACATGATGCATGTCACACCTTGATTTTCATGGCACAACACTTAAGATGACAAATCATGATAAAATGTGGTTTGACAAAAACTTTTGCATTATTTGGAGTTGGTTTTCTCTTTGTGTTTTCAATTGCTCTTTAAAGTCAACACAACTCCACCTTCTATACCTCATCTCCTTGCCCCAAGCTTCTTCCCAATGATCATGCCATGTGTATAGAGCAATATAGAATTTTCTTACAAAAATAATTTGGCCAAAAAGTATTTTCAAAAATTAGTATTCCAAAAACCCCTGAATTGAGGTTTGCACTGCAAGTACTTGATTTGGGGTATGAAAAATATTTCAAAGAGTATATTTGAAACCTATTAGATATAGGATTCCCATAAACCACAAAAATATAATTTTAAAAGTTATTTTCCTATTTTATTTAAAAGCTTTTTCTTAAGGCCAGAAATGGTCTTTAATAGGCCAAAATTATTTTATGGTTTTAAAAATATTTGTGAAAATTTAGGGAAACTAAGTGGACATATATTGTCCATATATAAGAGTTTCAACACATGGTCATGTTCAAAATATTGGTCAATCACCTCAAAAACCCTTTGTGGATATTTCAAGCTTTTGAAATATTTACAAAGGAAATATTCTCTAAAAATTCCAAGAAAATTCTAGCATGTCAAATATGACATGTTGGATGATCTTGCCAAGCCTCATGTCTTGGAGAACAGCATAACATCACCAAATCTCTTCAAAACCATTTTTGTCCATTTTGAAGTTTGAGCAACTCTACATTGCCAAACATGTCCAAATGTTCTCAAACTTGGTGCACATGCTCCAATGGTCTAATCATGCATCTAGACCAAATGGCACAGGTTGGAGAAAGGGATATCTTGATCAAAGTGCCTCAAAACCCTCTCTGACCAGAATAAAATTTGAACAAGTTTGTACTACCAACTTTCTCTCCTTGACCCCAACTTTTGTGAGCATGTTTACATGACCAAATGAGGCCACTACACCAAGTGGTGCATCAAGGAGAAGTGATTTGCTCAACTAGATCTACACAAGTTCATTTCTGCTAATTTCTAGGGTTTACAAAAGTTGCATTGGCAACTTTGCCCAAATAATCTCCAAATTGGTGGAAGGCCCTAATTACATGTTTCATTTCACCCTGTGGAGTCTCATGGCAGTTGGAAATCATCTGTTGGCCCAAACCATTATCAAACACCTTCTGCAACTTTCCAAAAATCACCATTTTGACCACTAGCACTATTCTCCTTGAGCTCAACTTTTTACCACAGCCCCTCAGAGTCCCCTTGCAACTCCAGTAACTCTTCCCTGGCCTCAACTCAATGATTGAAGGGTGAAACATCCCCATTTACCCTTCTGGACAGCAGCATTCTTCTCCTTTCTCACCTCCCTCCTCACTCCAGTGGCTACCCAGGGCATCCAATGCCCCTCCCCCATTCTTTACTTCCCCCTAGAGCTACCAGACATGCCTGGCCGTGCCCACTTTGCCAAAAAAATGGCATGCCAGCCATTTGCACACTCTGGAGCATGCTACAGTGTGCTCCCGCACTGTAGAGCCCCCTTGCCAACCACCTCCGGCCACCTCGAGCCTCCCCAGCGCGCCTGACGATACGCCTCGGCGTCCGCAGCATGCTAAGCCCTGGTCCCCCTCTTCCTTCTCCCTCCTACGGCCTCCCTCACACGCGCGCCATGGCCACCCGAGAGCTCCAATGAGTACATTGCGGCATTCGGTGATATCCACGTCGATATCACCGAATGCATGTGTACAGTGATCCCAGAGATCAATGCTCACCGAATACACAAAAGCTGAATAACAAGAGTCTTACATCCATACATACCGTTTTACACAAGTAGGACCATTATGGTCAAGTCTTGAGTGTATCATCGCAGCGGAAATCTTCAATAACAACTTGGACCCATGCCATCTGCCTTAACCCTACAGGCATTCTGACTGGGAAGCGTCCTAGCTCGCATGTTTGTCACCAAGGTACTCTTCATTATATCTTGTTCTTTCATGCCTGGCCAATAAAATAACCAGTGGCAAGCCAATGAGTACTTTGAATGTACTCACAGGCAACCCATGTTTTGGTTCAAGATACAACAATGCATGATATAGGTAATTTTTTGCAGAAAGCTAATTCTGAGTGCAATGACATGTTCAACAAGTTGTAAGACATGCATCAGGAGAATTAAAGTAACCATGAGGATAGGTTACAAATATCAACATAAATAGAGTGGGCACCAACCCAACTCAATCATGTCAAGTCCCTTGACTTGACCCAAGTAGTTTTATCAACACACACACGGTTTGTAAAACTCTGGACATAGTTTAAGCAGCACCGCCCAACTGTCCCTGACCGTGGACACGGCTATTCGAATAGTTTTACACTCTGCA
>NW_021307484.1:0-2310 GCF_002162155.2 Triticum dicoccoides
AGGGTAGGGTAAGACGAAGGGAAAACGCAAACTAGTATAATCTTCATGATCCAGGGTGCACTTCAAATGAACGTTGATTTGAACACCATTATTGTCTTGAAGTCCTGCTCTGAGAAATCCTGTCAACATGACATGGAGGGAAGAAGGAGACTTTAGAAGGGTCGATCTTCTCGAAGATCGAACAACTCACGGAATGAGACATAGGACCATCTCTCGGGTTGAGACACGAGATACACATCAAGAGGGGTGGAAAGAAACGGATGACGAAGGTTCACTAGGTAGACAACAATTTCACGCTTAAGAAGGTGGTAAACGATTGCCAACGTAGCGAGGAGTTGAGTTGCCATGATACCACAACGAGGCATCTTAAGGAAGGTGACTCGTAGAAATATTCCCTTAAGTGGCAAAAAGAATTACCTTTGATATAGAGATCATTGAGACTCTCTATATCAGCCTAAGGCAATTCCCAAGCGATCGTTTGGAGGGGGGGTCAGTAGAATGGCATACTCGGACTTGGATGATGTGGATTACCTTGTTGAAGACAACGTAATGGATGATTTTGCTTATCACCGGAAATGGAAGAGACCCATGGTAGAATGGCACATTGGCGGTGCAAGCTAGGAACAAAATGCCAATGCTGGGAATGATTCTAGTAACTGGGGAAGAACCCAACAATAGAGAGTGAATTCACTGTTGGAGTGGTTATAGCATAACCGAGGAAATCTGGGGCAATCCCAGCTAGTGCCGATGATAAGACGTAGCGCTTGTGCGTGCTCTCAAGAACTTGAGCATTTCCACAATCATCGAGGTTTTATCAACAACCGCGTCAAGGGTGCTGACAACACAACATACTACCATGATGAATAGCGATGGGCGATGCAGATGCGAAGGAGGATAACACTTTCTCAGATTTCACCTTAGCAAGGCCAAGCAAATAAAATCTGGATGATCGACCGAGAGACATTTAGCACTCCGCTTCAAATGTTCTCCTTGATGTGCTAGTATAACCCATTCATAGATATGGTTTGATATCTAAAACATCAAGTAAAAGGTCGGACTTCGGGAACACAAAAATCCATAGGGGCAACTAGGGAGTAAATCCTACGAAATCCCTATGGGGGGGGGTGGCCAACTTCCTCAAACAAGATACTATAATAATAGGTCTACCGGATGGGTGTGTTGGCCGCGACATCCACCTTACCGGTTATCGAGAGACCAATATTATAGTTCTTAGGGAAATGTTCCAACCATCATATCTGCCTGAGATTCAGCTCTGGTTGGTGTCAGGATATCCCAGACTCACCAAGTCTAGAAAGAAAAATGAAAGTTTGCAACACAAATCGACGAGATGACGTTGCGAGATTCTCGGGAAATGAACTACGATAGTAAGCTCCAAAACATGAGCTGGTTCTGCTACTAACATGTGAACACATTGTCCCAGACAAGCATGACCACGTGGTAGTCTTATAATAAAACACTACCGAGTTCAGGAGGGGGAACCATCAACGAGGGTATCGAAGTCCTTACATAAGTCCGGATTAGCTCTTATGAAGGAACTCCTTCTCCGTGAACAAATCAATCAGTGGCTTGGTGTGCTAGGGATACATATAGAATGAAGGTTGCAAGTCTTCAAACCACAGCATTCTTCGCACGTGTGCATGACTGATTTGGAATGATTCCAAAGAAAGCAACATTGACTTTCTCGAATCCATGGCGGCAACTTGCATCAGATGCACATGAATTAAAGGAAGTCACTACCTTCATCCAAACATATGCTTCATGAGCTAGCATGAACAAATGCTTTCAAAAGTTTCCAACACTAGCTTACTGTTCAGCAAAATTATGGAGAAGACAAGGATGTTGTCAATGGGCTCAACAACAACTCATCTAGGTTTCCTTTTAAAAGGAATTCCATAGTTAAGTGAACACGGTGATAGCATTGGTCAGACCCAAAGGATATAATGGTGTATGCTCGAGGGATCAACCACGAGTAAGACAACATTACGAACATCGTTGGTTCCGACTTGATTTGACGATAGCCCACACTCAAATCAAAGGATTGATAAGACAATAGGTCCAGCAACTGATCACAAGGACCAATCGATGAAGATATCATCTTTCTTCAACACACACTACACAAAAATATCCCTTTGGAACGAACTAAGTCAGGCAAGCTTTTATCTTCCAACTCTCCAAGTTGTTGTCTAGCTTAACCAACTAGCTCCGGGATATCCAACACAGATTTTTGGAGAAAGGGTGGTTTACAGGATAAACCAACTTGATCACGAGCTCAACACAGCGGTCAGGTGA
>NW_021307485.1:0-1247 GCF_002162155.2 Triticum dicoccoides
GTTGTGGTGATTCGTAGGTAAGAAAACGTTCTTGCTAGAACCCAATTGCAGCCACGTAAAAGATGCAACAACAATTAGAGGACGTCTAACTTGTTTTTGCAGCGATTGATCATGTGATGTGATATGGCCAGAAGTTGTGATGAATGATGAATTGTGATGTATGAGATCATGTTCTTTGTAATAGGATTCACGACTTGCATGTCGATGAGTATGACAACCGGCAGGAGCCATAGGAGTTGTCATTATTTTTTGTATGACCTGCGTGTCATTGAATAACGCCATGTAAACTACTTTACTTTATTGCTAAACGTTAGTCATAGAAGTAGAAGTAGTCGTTGGCGTGACAACTTCATGAAGACACGATGATGGAGATCATGATGATGGAGATCATGGTGTCAAGCCGGTGACAAGATGATCATGGAGCCCCGAAGATGAGGATCAATGGAGCTATATGATATTGGCCATATCATGTCACAACTATATAATTGCATGTGATGTTTATTATGTATTATGCATCTTGTTTACTTAGGACGACGGTAGTAAATAAGATGATCCCTTATAAAATTTCAAGAAGTGTTCTCCCCTAACTGTGCACCGTTGCTACAGTTCGTCGCTTCTAAGCACCACGTGATGATCGGGTGTGATGGATTCTTACGTTCACATACAACGGGTGTAAGACAGTTTTACACAGCGAAAACACTTAGGGTTAACTTGACGAGCCTAGCATGTGCAGACATGGCCTCGGAACACGGAGACCGAAAGGTCGAACACGAGTCGTATGGAAGATGCGATCAACATGAAAATGTTCACCGACGATGACTAGTCCGTCTCACGTGATGATCGGACACGGCCTAGTCGACTCGGATCGTGTAACACTTAGATGACTAGAGGGATGTCTAATCTAAGTGGGAGTTCATAATTTGATTAGAACTTTATTATCATGAACTTAGTCTAAAACCTTTGCAAATATGTCTTGTAGATCAATGGCCAACGCTAATGTCAACATGAACTTCAACGCGTTCCTAGAGAAAACCAAGCTGAAAGATGATGGCAGCAACTATACGGACTGGGTCCGGAACCTGAGGATCATCCTCATAGCTGCCAGGAAACAATATGTCCTAGAAGGACCGCTAGGTGACGCTCCCGTCCCAGAGAACCAAGACATTATGAATGCTTGGCAGTCTCGTGCTGATGATTACTCCCTCGTTCAGTGCGGCATGCTTTACAGCTTAGAACCGGGGCTCCAA
>NW_021307486.1:0-1160 GCF_002162155.2 Triticum dicoccoides
CTAAGGAAATGTTTCTCGTTTATGGAGGTGACGAAGAGCTCGTCGTAAAGGGTTACGTCGACGCTAGCTTCGACACAGATCTGGATGACTCTAAGTCACAAACCGGATACGTGTATATTTTGAATGGTGGGGCAGTAAGCTGGTGCAGTTGCAAGCAAAGCGTCGTGGCGGGATCTACATGTGAAGCGGAGTACATGGCAGCCTCGGAGGCAGCACATGAAGCAATATGGGTGAAGGAGTTCATCACCGACCTAGGAGTCATACCCAATGCGTCGGGGCCGATCAAGCTCTTCTGTGACAACACTGGAGCTATTGCACTTGCTAAGGAGCCCAGGTTTCACAAGAAGACAAGGCACATCAAGCGTCGCTTCAACTCCATTCGTGAAAATGTTCAAGATGGAGACATAGAGATTTGTAAAGTACATACGGACCTGAATGTAGCAGATCCGTTGACTAAACCTCTCCCTAGAGCAAAACATGATCAACACCAGATTTCCATGGGTGTTCGATTCATCACAATGTAACTAGATTATTGACTCTAGTGCAAGTGGGAGACTGTTGGAAATATGCCCTAGAGGCAATAATAAAAGCATTATTATTATATTTCCTTGTTCATGATAATTGTCTTTATTCATGCTATAATTGTGTTATCCGGAAATCGTAATGCATGTGTGAATAACAGACACCAACGTGTCCCTAGTGAGCCTCTAGTTGACTAGCTCGTTGATCAACAGATAGTCATGGTTTCCTGACTATGGACACTGGATGTCATTGATAACGAGATCACATCATTGGGAGAATGATGTGATGGACGAGACCCAATCCTAAACATAGCACAAGATCGTATAGTTCGTTTGCTAGAGTTTTGCAATGTCAAAGTATCTTTTCCTTAGACCATGAGATCGTGTAACTCCCGGATACCGTAGGAGTGCTTTGGGTATGCCAAACGTCACAACGTAACTGGGTGACTATAAAGGTAGACTACGGGTATCTCCGAAAGTGTCTGTTGGGTGACATGGATCAAGACTGGGATTTGTCACTCCGTATGACGGAGAGGTATCACTGGGCCCACTCGGTAATGCATCATCATAATGAGCTCAGAGTGACCAAGTGTCTGGTCACGGGATCATGCATTACGGTACGAGTAAAGTGACTTGCCG
>NW_021307487.1:0-1057 GCF_002162155.2 Triticum dicoccoides
GTTGTTGAACCCAAAGGTGCGCTTACGTGTCGGTCATCAACACTCGCAGTTTTGGCCGATTTTGGCCCGTCTCTTGGACTATTACTCACTGTTTTGGGGTCCTGGAGTGATTTCCACGATTGACGAACCCTGGGGTGCGTTTGCGTGTCGATCATCAACACTCGCAGTTTTGGCCGATTCTGTCCCGTTTCGTGACTATTACCCAGTTTTGGGGCCCCGGAGTGATTTCCACAACTGACGAACCGCAGGGTGCGTTTACGTGTCAGTTATCAACACTCACAATTTTGGCCAATTCTGGTTCATTTCGTGCACTATTACTCACCGTTTCGGGGTCCTAGAGCGATTTCCATGATTGACGATCCCTGGGGTGCATTTATGTGTCGGTCATCAACCCTCGTAGTTTTGGCTGACTCTGCCCCGTTTCATGGATTATTACTCATTGTTTTGGGGTCCCGGAGCGATTTCCATAATTGACGCACCCCGGGGTGCGTTTACGTGTCGCTCACCAACAATCCAAATTTTGTTCGATTCTGGGCTCTTCCGTGGACTATTACTCACCATTATGGGGTCCCAGAGCTATTTCCACATTCACAATCCCCGGGGTGCGTTTACGTGTACGTCGTCAGCAGTCGCAATTTTGGCTGATTCTGGCCCGTTTCATGGACTATTACTCACCATTTTGGTGTCCCAAAGCGATTTCGATGGTTGTTGAACCCTAAGGTGCGCTTACGTGTCGGTCATCAACAAACGCAGTTTGGGCTGATTCTCGCCCGATTCTTGGACTATTACTCACCGTTTTGGGGTCCCAAAGCGATTTCCATAGTTGTTGAACCCGAAGGTGCGCTTACGTGTCGGTCATCAACACTCGCAGTTTTGGCCGATTTTGGCCCGTCTCTTGGACTATTACTCACTGTTTTGGGGTCCTGGAGTGATTTCCACGATTGACGAACCCTGGGGTGCGTTTGCGTGTCGATCATCAACACTCGCAGTTTTGGCCGATTCTGTCCCGTTTCGTGACTATTACCCAGTTTTGGGGCCACGGAGTGATTTCCACAAC
>NW_021307488.1:0-1103 GCF_002162155.2 Triticum dicoccoides
AAGTGCCAGGCAAGCAAAACCCCCTTGTTCATTCCGATACAATCCCACTCTCTCGCTCCTGCTCTCTTTTACTGCATTAGGACAACACCGATTCAACTGTTACATGCTGCGGTAGTTGAACCCCTTTATCCTCTGCATGACCTGTCATTGCCACAGTAAATAGATGAAACCCACTAGCATGAGTAGGAGTTGTTTGAGCCCTGATGTGCCTACTCATTCATGTTTGTTTGTCATGCCTGCTACTGCTTAGAGTTGAGTCAGGTCTGATTCATCGGGGATGAATCAGAGGTGTGTGAACATGTCCTACTGTGTGTGAGCTAAGTGTGTGAACACGATTTGGTAAAGGTAGCGGTGAGAGGCCATGTAGGAGTACATGGTGGGTTGTCTCATTGCAGCCGTCCTCAGGAACTGAGTTCTGTGTTTGTGATCCATGATTCAGCTACTACCACGCATTGGGCCCGAAACCAATGGACCCTCTCGGCTTCTTAATCACCCTTGTCCTCTGTCCAGGAGTTGCAAGTAGTTTCTGGTGTTTTTAGTATGCTGGAGGCCGTGGACAGCGCTGACCGTAGGGGTGGGCTGTGATGCGGTAGGCACGTGGCCGGGTAAACCGGGCACCCGTTTGGTGTCACGGAACCCTGTACACATCGTTTGGGGCTGTGAGCGAAACTCCGGCCGGATCTCCTCATGGATGGAACCCGAATAGGCGATAAACCTGGACTAGAGACTGGAGTGTTTAGGCAGGCCGTGGCCGACACCCACGTTGGGCTTCCGCTTGAAGGTTGCCGAGTACATGTCGTGTAAACGGCGGTAAGTGGTGAGAGCGTGTGTGAAGAAGTACACCCCTGCAGGGTTAACCTAATCTATTCGAATAGCCGTGTCCGCGGAAAAGGACTTCTGGGTTGCTTATATCAGATCATAGACAAGTGAAAGTGGATACTCTAAAATACGCAAGATAAGCGTGAGTGCTATGGATGGCGTTCTCGTAGGGAGACGGGAGCGGATCCATAGTGGTGTATTGATATGGTGAATATGTGGACTCGTGTGCGCCACCTCAAAAGAGTCGCTTGCAGTCGTAGTTTAGGATAGCCACCGAGTCAAAG
>NW_021307489.1:0-1083 GCF_002162155.2 Triticum dicoccoides
TCAAAGCGTGACATTTCCCCGAAGGGACAGACACAGGAACGAAGAAGGACACATGCCGGCCAGCCTAAGTGTTCCAGAGCAGTAGCAAGCTACCATGGCTCAGCGGTAACACTAGGAGACATTTCCCGGTAAGAGAGGCTACTAAAGATAAACAACTAGATAGTCAGATCCCACACATACCAAGCATTTCAATCATACACACAATATGCTCGATATGTGCAAATACAACGAAGCATCACAACATGACTCTACGACACAAGTACTTTATTTAAGGCTCAGGGAGCCATACATAGCATACACAAAGATACGGGTCACACGACCCAGCATTCAAGTCATACAGTCATACAAACCAGCAGCGGAAGTAACTTGTCTGAGTACAGACAACTAGTAAAATAAAAGAGGCTTGGAAAGCCTAGCTATACTACAAGGTCCTTCACAAGCTCAGGGTCACCACCTGGGCCTTTAGCCTACTCGTTGATGTCAACGTCTACATAGAACCCATCAGAAGGGGTTGCAGCGTCTTCTGTAAAAATGTAAATTATAGCAACATGAGTACAAAGGTACTCAGCAAGACTTACATCAGATCCTACATACATGCATAGTATCAAGAAGGGTTGGTGGAGTTATTGCAGCAAGTCAGCTTTGACTCTTGGCTAGACTATCCTACGATACTCCAACTTGAAATGGTTTTGCGCACACGAGTCCACTACTCACCACTTCAATACACTACCGAGGATCCACCTCCGTCTTCCTACGGAAGAGCCATCCTCGGCACTCACACTTATCTTGAGGCTTTTAGTAGTTTCCATTTACTTGTCTATGAACTGTATAGGCAACCAAGTAGTCCTTTACCGCGGACGCGGCTATTCGAATAGATTATGATAACCCTGCAGGGGTGTACTTCTTCATACATGTTTCCACCACTTAGCGTCTGCACACGACATGTGCTCGGCAGACTTCAAGCGAAAGCCGACGTGGGTGTAGACCACGACCTACCTAAACACTTAAGCCTCTAGTCCAGGTTTATCGCCTATTCAGGTTCCATCCGCAGGGAGTCCGGCCGAGGTTTCCCATACGGCCCCG
>NW_021307490.1:0-914 GCF_002162155.2 Triticum dicoccoides
GATATGGTGCGGTCTATGATGTCTCTTACCGATTTACCACTATCATTTTGGGGATACGCTCTAGAGACAGCTACATTCACTTTAAATAGGGCACCGTCTAAATCCGTTGAGACGACACCGTATGAATTATGGTTTGGAAAGAAACCTAAGCTGTCGTTTCTAAAAGTTTGGGGATGCGAAGCTTATGTCAAGAAACTTCAACCTGAAAAGCTCGAACCCAAGTCGGAAAAATGCGTATTCATAGGATACCCTAAGGAAACTGTAGGGTATACCTTCTACTTAAGATCCGAAGGCAAGATCTTTGTAGCCAAGAACGGATGCTTTCTGGAAAAAGAGTTTCTCTCGAAAGAAGTAAGTGGGAGGAAAGTAGAACTCGATGAAGTACTACCTCTTGAGCAGGAAAGTGGTGCAGCGCAGGAAACCGTTCCTGTGATGCCCACACCAACTGAAGAGGAAAACCATGATAATGATCAAGGTACTTCGGATCAAGTTACTGCTGAACTTCGTAGGTCCACAAGGACACGTTCCGCACCAGAGTGGTACGGCAACCCTGTCCTGGAAATCATGTTGTTAGACAACAATGAACCTTTGAACTATGAAGAAGCAATGGCGGGCCCGGATTCCAACAAATGGCTTGAAGCCATGAAATCCGAGATAGAATCCATGTATGAAAACAAAGTATGGACTTTGACAGACTTGCCCGATGATCGGCGAGCGATAGAAAACAAATGGATCTTTAAGAAGAAGACGGACGCGGATGGTAATGTTACCATCTATAAAGCTCGACTTGTCGCTAAGAGTTATCGACAGGTTCAAGGGATTGACTACGACGAGACATTCTCTCCCGTAGCGAAGCTAAAGTCCGTCCGAATCATGTTAGCAATTGCCGCATACTATGATTATGAGATATGGCA
>NW_021307491.1:0-1232 GCF_002162155.2 Triticum dicoccoides
AAGGACAATTGAGTCACCCCTGCGCCTCAAACAGGGGGTCCGTTTCTCGGGTTTGGGTTCAACCTTGGGTTTCTTCACTAGAGCAGCAGCTGATTTGCCGTTTCATGAAGTATCCCTTTTTGCCCTTGCCCTTCTTGAAACTAGTGGTTTCACCAACCATCAACAATTGATGCTCCTTGATTTCTACTTTTGTGGTGTCAAACATCGCGAATATCTCAAGGATCATCATATATGTCCCTGATATATTATAGTTCATCACGAAGCTCTAGCAGCTTGGTGGTAATGACTTCGGAGAAACATCACTATCTCATCTGGAAGATCAACTCCGACTCGATTCAAATGATTGTTGTACTTAGACAATCTAAGCACAAGCTCAACAATTGAGCTTTTCTCCCTTAGTTTGCAGTCTAAGAAAATCATCAGAGGTCTTATACCTCTTGACGTGGGCACGAGCCTAAAATCCCAATTTTATCCCTCGAAACATCTCATATGTTTAGCGACGTTTCAAAACGTCTTCGGTACATCAACTCTAAACTGTTTAACTGAACTATCACGTAGTTATCAAAATGTGTATGTCAGATGTTCGCAACATCCACAGACGACGTTCGAGGTTCAGCACACTGAGCGGTGCATTAAGGACACAAGCCTTCTATGAAGCAATGAGGACAATCCTCATTTTACGGACCTAGCCGCATAATTGCTACTATCAACTTTCAACTAAATTTTCTCCAGGAACATATCTAAACAGTAGAACAGAAGCGCGAGCTACGACATAATTTGCGAAGACCTTTTGACTATGTTCAGGATAATTAAGTTCATCTTATGAACTCCCACTCAGATAGACATCCCTCTAGTCATCTAAGTGATTACATGATCCGAGTCAACTAGGCCGTGTCCGATCATCACGTGGGACAGACTAGTCATCATCGGTGAACATCTTCATGTTGATCGTATCTACCATACGACTCATGCTCGACCTTTCGGTCTTCCGTGTTCCGAGGCCATGTCTGTACATGCTAGGCTCGTCAAGTCAACCTAAGTGTTTCGCATGTGTCCCGAGGCCATGTCTGTACATGCTAGGCTCGTCAACACCCGTTGTATTCGAACGTTAGAATCTATCACACCCGATCATCACGTGGTGCTTCGAAACAACGAACCTTCGCAACGGTGCACAGTTAGGGGGAACACTTTCTTGAAATTTTAATGAGGGATCATCTTATTTACTACCGTCG
>NW_021307492.1:0-1046 GCF_002162155.2 Triticum dicoccoides
TTTATTGATCAAGGTGGGGTTCTGTGACGCCTTTGTCTGGTCGTTGAACACAAACGAAGTACGCGAAGTTGCAGCTATGGCGAACTTTTAATCTAAACAAAACCCAAAGTCTAAACGATGCCCTAAGGGTTGTATATATGGAGGAAGAGGGGGGAATTTCGTGGCCCTTGGTGGAGGGGTCCGAAATCAACCCTATCTCTTGTTTCCCCACACATACGGACTCTAAAAATAGCCTATACTTATGTATTTCGAAATTACATGGGCCTGGCCCAATAATAAGGTGACGCAGCACCTAAAATAGCCTCGGGACGAAATTTATGAAGTGGCATCTTATATATTTCGTCCAAGGCTTCATGCACCCATTATGGTGGCTTCAAAGTCCTGAAATCATCACTTGTAACTCCGTTCTTGTTCCCCTTGCGCATGCCATCATCTCCATGCTTGTTCTTGCTCCAATGTTCGTCCTTCTCCAAGCTAGGCCCTTCATTTGTAAGCAAAACAAATGTATCCAATTTAGGCAGCATCATATTCTCATGAACATTAGAATCATTACCAAGAAACGAAAGTACCCGGTAATTTAGTTGGCGTGCACGAGCTCTAGTAATTGGTCCAGTATGTATAGCAACAGGGGCTGTGGGTGTAACAATTGTATTGATGTCCTCATCGTCCTCCCCTTCTTGAAATGAAGTCGTCCTCGACGGAAGTTCATCTTCCTCACCCAAATAAGGCTTCAAATCTGCAATGTTAAAAGTGGGACTAACCCCAAAATCTGCAGGCAGCTCAAGTTTATATGCATTATCATTTATTTTCTCTAACACCTTAAAGGGACCATCAGCACGTGGCATTAACTTTGATTTGCGCAAATCAGGAAATCTATCCTTACGCAAATGTAACCAAACAAGATCTCCAGGTGCAAACACAACATGTTTTCTACCCTTATCTCCAGCAAGTTTATATTTAGCATTCATACGCTCAATGTTTTCCTTAGTTAACTCATGCATTTTTAAAATCAATTCAGCACGTTGTTTAGCATCAAAATTAACCTT
>NW_021307493.1:0-979 GCF_002162155.2 Triticum dicoccoides
ATCTAGCCTAGGAATAGGATGACGATAACGAATAGTAATATTATTAATGCCTCTACAATCAACACACATACGTGATGTACCATCCTTTTTCGGCACTAGAATAATAGGAACAACACAAGGACTAAGGGATTCGCGTATATAACCTTTGTCGAGAAGCTCTTGTACTTGACGCATAATCTCCTTCGTCTCCTCTGGATTGGTACGGTATGGTGCACGGTTTGGCAGTGAAGCACCGGGAATTAAGTCAATCTGATGCTCAATCCCTCGAATAGGCGGTAATCCCGGTGGCACGTCTTGTGGAAAGACGTCAGCGAACTCCTGCAAAATGTTAGTGACAGCAGGAGGCAAAGAGGAAGGCACGTCCTCGAATGAAAATAATGCCTCTTTGCACAGAAAAGCATAGCAAACAGATTTGCTGAAATCTAGCTCATAAATATCAGATTTGGTGGCAAATAAACATGCACTTTTCAATTTAATTTCAGAAGCAACACTAGATGGTTTATTATTAGGCTTCATTTGTTGCTCAAATTCTTTTGCCACAATCTGACTTTCACTCTTATTCGTCTCCTGTTTTGCTTTATTAGCTCTATTAATATCATCTTTTAAAATGGAATCAGGAGTCATAGGAAGCAAAGTAATATTTTTATCCTTATGAACAAGAGTATAGTGATTGTTTCTACCATGGTGTACAGAATTTTTATCAAATTGCCATGGTCTACCAAGTAATAAGGAACATGCTTGCATAGGTACCACATCACAATCAACATAATCAGCATATGTAGAGATACTAAAATGCACACGAACAGTACGTGTTACCTTAACCTTGTCGCTGTTGTTGAACCATTGGATGTAGTAAGGATGTGGATGTGGTCTTGTGGTGAGAGAAAGCTTCTCCACCATCTCCATGCTAGCCAAGTTGTTGCAGCTCCCTCCGTCTATGATGACGCGCACAGAACGTTCCTTCACAACTCCCTTGGTA
>NW_021307494.1:0-1126 GCF_002162155.2 Triticum dicoccoides
CATGCAGATGCATGGAAGGATTGGATGGTAGAAAGCTGATGGAGCATCTATCTGCAAACGTTGGAGTGTTAACCTTAGCTGGTGTATTCACCAGGATCTGGAGTGTTACATCAGGAAGTTAAGATGGACCTACAAGAAGCAATATTTGACAATAAGGCAATTGGTGAAGAACTCAGGACCCAGAAGCTGAAAGTAGACAAGATGAAGGAGCAAAACATCGAGATACCGGAGATTTGACAATAACTGAAGGACAGTAGGATCATGGATCATGTCAAGGATGTTGAAACCGGCAGTTGGAACGTAACTCCAGAAATATTGAAGGACGTCGCGAGAGACTTCGCGTCAACAGAGATGATCTGGCAAAAGAACTTGAGCAGGACAAGCACGATTGGAAGAAGCCATCGGAGACATGAACATGACTTGAAGAGTTTGAAGACGTTGAAGATTCATTGACCTTTAGAAGACCAAACCCCTATTATATACCTACGTTAGATGCGACGTTTGTGAGCTGTCATTTGTTTGATGTTTTTTTCGACAGCCACCACAAAATCTGTCTTTTCAAAACTTTTGTTTGTATTGTGTGCATTCCTCTCTCTTGATCTCTCTTATCTCACCCCAAACCCTTGAACCCAATAGAGGATGAATGGAGATGAGCTTGTATTTTCTGGACCGATGAGTCAATTGGAGACATACCGATGGATTCAGAACATGGAGGATCATATGGAGAACAACCCTATAGTCGGAAAGGATATGGCCCAACATGCTCTTCAATGCTTTGAAAGAGGTGCTGCTACTTGGTGGAGGATGTACCAAACCATCAATGGATGGCAAGGAGTAACCACTTGGAAAGAATTTAAGTTGACCTTGCTAAAGTCTCAGTTTGTGTCCCAGAAGTTGAAGCCTTATGGAAAGGATATGAAGAAACCTTGTGCATGCAAGATTTGTGGAGAAATCGGGCACACCCATAAGGAACACAAGGATGAATGCCCTAATTGTGAAGGAAGTCACCCAACTGAAGAATGCCCAACTAGACAGATTACTTGTTTCTTGTGTCAAGGGACTACCCACTACCCTGCTCAGTGTCACATTTACCCCATGGTACAACGAACCATCCAGCTGAAGGAAG
>NW_021307495.1:0-1120 GCF_002162155.2 Triticum dicoccoides
AGTCACAAAATAAAATAAGTAAAGGAACAAAGAAAACAAAAAAACTAAAAAAGTGTTTTCAAATTTGAAAACTAATGGCACTAACAGAAAGTTTATAATTTTTCTAAAACTAATGGCACTAACAGAAAGTTTATAATTTTGCTAACCTAAAAGCAAACAGAAGTAAAAATTAAAGAAAAATACAAAAGAAAATAAATAATGCATAAAACAAATCAAAAAAACAGGAAAAAACTATTTTTATAGTAAAGTTAATTACAAAATAAAATAAGTAAAGCAACAAAGAAAACAAAAAAACAAAAAAATTATTTTCAAATTTGAAATATAATGGCATTAACAAAAAGTTTATAATTTTTCTAAAACTAAAAGCATAAAGAATTAAAAAATAAAGCAAAAAACAAAAGAAAATAAATAAAGCAACAAAAAAATGCCACCTACTGGGCCACCACGGCCTGAATACGACTAGAAACCCTACCATGGGCCAGGATTCAGGCCCGCAGCAGGCCCAGTAGGCCCACAGGCATTGCAATGACAGATTAGGCCCGAAAGCCTGCAGTTGAGAGGAGCTCGGGAGGGTGGGCGGAGCAGCGCTTATAAACCACTCCCGAGCCCTCTCAACTAGCGAGGTGGGACTAAACTTTTGGGCGCGGGGCATGACGAAGTCCTCCAAAGTTATTTTGGAATGGTGTCCCGGATAGGATAATTTGCCTTTTTGTATGAATTTCAGCAAAAGCCTTCCAAATAACGATATTTGGAAGATGTTGCTGAACTTTGTACCAAAAAGCGAATTATCTTATCTGGGACTCCGTTCCAAAATAACTTTGGAGAGCTTCGTACCATCATGCACATGTTACTTTCGCCTAATGATCAAGACATGGTTTTGTTGAATCCTTTGACACTAGGCAACCTTCCGACCACTCGACGATCCTCTCGAACATGAGAGGAAGAAGAGGATAAAAAAAGAAGAGGAAGAAGAAAAAAAAGAGGAGAAGAAAGAATAGAGGAGTTCTTCTCCTCTATTCTTTCTTCTCCACTTTTTTTTCTTCTTCTTCCTCTTTTTTATCGGGAACGAGGGTCGTAGAGGGACATATAGATGTAGTGTCGTCGTTGTCGATATATACCC
>NW_021307496.1:0-706 GCF_002162155.2 Triticum dicoccoides
TGAAATGATGTGTAATATAAACCGCCTCCTGAGTCATATACATTGTATATGATCCGATCCCCTTCTTCCCGGCTCGGTCTTCTTTCGAAAAAGAAAAGAAAAATAAAATGAGAAAGGAAATAAGGAAATGAAAAGAAAATTACAAGGAATAGAAAATAAAAATAAAAATGAGAAAACAAAATAAAATTAAAAGAAAAGAAAAGGCGGGAAGGAAAAAAGAAAATTAAAAAGAAATGAAAAATAATAAGTCAGAATAGCAATAAGCGCATTTTTTTCTAAAAGGCACTACTACTACTAAGTCAAAATAGCAGCAACACGTTTCTGGATACACGCTATAGCTAACTTAGCTGTAGCGCGTTTTGTCTTGAAATGTGCTACTGCTAAAGATTTAGCGTGTATCAAAAATGCGCTGCTGCTATTTCGACTTAACCGCACTACGCGGGCCTCTCTGCCCCGACCCCCCCCCATTCCTCCCCTTTGTCCTCGTGCCCTCGTCGCCCTTGCGTCCTCGCGCCATTGCCGGAGCCGTCCTCGCCGCGCCCGCCTTCTCCTCGACATCGTCGCGCGCCTGCCTCCTCCTCCTCCTCGACCTCGCCGGCGCCTGCAGCCTCCTGGACGTCGCCTCGATCCTGTCTCCTCCTCCTCGACCTCGCCGGGGCCTACATCCTCCTCGACGTCGCCGTCTCCCCCGACCCCGCCTCGCCTC
>NW_021307497.1:0-1295 GCF_002162155.2 Triticum dicoccoides
CAGCAATGACAGGCTATGCATCAGAATAGGATTAACGGAAAGCAGTAACATGCTACACTACTCTAATGCAAGCAGTATAGAGAAGAGTAGGCGATATCTGGTGATCAAAGGGGGGGCTTGCCTGGTTGCTCTGGCAAGAGAGAGGGGTCGTCAACTCCGTAGTCGAACTGGTCAGCAGCAGCGTCGGTCTCGTAGTCTACCGGAGAGAAGAGGGGGAAGAAATAATGAATACAGAGCAAACAAAGCACCACAAAATATATCAAGGCAATACGCGGTGTTCGGTGTGCCCTAACGCGGTAGTAGGTGATACCGGTGAAGGGGGGAAAACCCCCGGGAAAGTATTCCCGGTGTTTCGTGTTTTCGGGCAGAGGAGCCGGAGGGGGAAAGTTGCGGGTTCGATAGGTTAGGGGTGTGTGGCGGACGAACGGAACGCGTATCCGGATTCGTCACGTCGTTCTGAGCAACTTTCATGTTGAAAATATTTTCATCCGAGTTACGGATTAAAAGATATGATTTTCTAAAGATTTTATTAATTTCTAGAATTTAGTTAATTATTTAATTTAGTTCAAAATTTGGTTTTATGACATCAGCATGATGTCATGCTGATGTAATCAGTCAACAGAGTTGACTGGTCAACCTGACATGTGGGTCCAGGGGGACCCACCTGTCATTCTCTATGATTAACTAAAACAGATTAATTAGCTTAATTAGTGATTAGGTTAATCTAATCAAGATTAATTAACTTAATTAATTACTTAATTAATTAATTAATATTTTAATTATTTTAGTTATTATTTATTTATTTATTTAATATATTATATATATATATATATTTTTTCTAATTCCTTTTCTTTTCTTTCTTTCTTTTTTTTTAACCGTTCTAGGGCGGGGGCCCTAGTCAGTGGCCTGGGGGGGCCTAGCGGTGGCTACGGGCGCAGGCACCCGGCCCGATTGGGCAATGCCCAGATCGACAGGGGGAGGCGCCGGCCACGGGCACGGCAAGCCCGGACGACGCGGGCGGCCGGTGGGCGAGCACGGCGCGCGCGGAGCCTCAGCACGGGGCGTCGGCGAGTGTGCACGGGAAGGCGAGCACGGGCGGACGGGCGAGGCGCGACGGCCGTCGTGATCGGTGCAGGGAGGCAGCGCAGGGCGAGGATGACTCGGGCACGAGGGGGGCTCGGCGCAAAGGGCGTGCGGGGCATGGTGAGAGCGTGCTCACCGCGGGCGCGCGTGTGGGGGCGTCTACCGTGCGGTGACCGCGAGCGAGACGGGAAGCAGAGAAGGGGAGAGGCCCA
>NW_021307498.1:0-918 GCF_002162155.2 Triticum dicoccoides
CTTTGTGACGCCCCCGATTTAATCATACACTAATCATGCACGCAAATGTGTACGATCAAGATCAGGGACTCACGGGAAGATATCACAACACAACTCTAAAACATAAATAAGTCATACAAGCATCATAATACAAGCCAGGGGCCTCGAGGGCTCGAATACAAGTGCTCGATCATAGACGAGTCAGCGGAAGCAACAATATCTGAGTACAGACATAAGTTAAACAAGTTTGCCTTAAGAAGGCTAGCACAAACTGGGATACAGATCGAAAGAGGCGCAGGCCTCCTGCCTGGGATCCTCCAAACTACTCCTGGTCGTCGTCAGCAGCCTGCACGTAGTAGTAGGCACCTCCAGTGTAGTAGTCGTCATCGACGCTGGCGTCTAGCTTCTGGGCTCCAGCATCTGGTTGCGACAACCAGAAAGAAAGGAAAGGGGAAAAAGGGGGAAGAAAGCAACCGTGAGTACTCATCCAAAGTACTCGCAAGCAAGGAACTACACTACATATGCATGGGTATATGTGTAAAGGGCCATATCAGTGGACTGAACTGCAGAATGCCAGAATAAGGGGGGATAGCTAGTCTTATCGAAGACTACGCTTCTGGTCACCTTCGTCTTGCAACAGGCAGAAGAGGGTAGGTCGAAGTCCTCCAAGTAGCATCGCATAGCATATCCTACCCGGCGATCCTCCCCTCGTATCCCTGAGGGAGAGCGACCACCGGTTGTATCTGGCACTTGGAAGGGTGTGTTTTATTAAGTATCCGGTTCTAGTTGTCATAAGGTCAAGGTACAACTCCAAGTCGTCCTGTTACCGAAGATCACGGCTATTCGAATAGATTAACTTCCCTGCAGGGGTGCACCACATAACCCAACACGCTTGATCCCATTTGGCCGGACACACTTTCCTGGGTCATGCCCGGCCTC
>NW_021307499.1:0-1773 GCF_002162155.2 Triticum dicoccoides
GTCGGTGCAAATGCACATTTTGCACTCATTGTCCACCTAGTGGGAACACAACACCCACGCAGTGTTTCTTCTTGAAAAATTCCCAATATGTAAAATATGTGGGAAAATGGTGTGCCTGCGCAATCCAATTTGCGGCAAGAACAACTGATCCCGTGAAGCACACCTTCCTTCGACTCCGTGCGCACCTTGATGTTTTTATCCATTCTTTCCTTCTTAGACACAACGTATGTGGTAACTTCTGCTGCATCAAGTACCTCCCTGATCTCACATTTTCTTACAACATTTATGCTCCATAAGACCAACTTAAACACAATAGGAGTGAAAACTTTTGTGGCATGTTTCTCAAGACTTGAAGCATTTTCCTCTGTTAATGGAATGGACTGCAAGTCCTCGATGTCTTGGAGAGCCTCGTTCAAGCGTGGCGATGCAAGGCAACACTCATAGTGCTCTAGCATTTGAAACAACGTCATCTTAGCCTCAAGATGTGCATGTATCACCGAGTTTAAACTCTCACTCCGCTGATTGCTGCTCAACCCTAGGAAACAACGCCCATCAAGATATGGAGCACACCACAGTTTTCTCATCTTATACATCTGATGCAGCTAGGAGTCCTCACTTATTACTTTATTTCGTTGTAAGAATTGTAACCATTTTCTATCATGCTCTTCAACGGAAGATATATCATATATGAAATATCTGAATTCCTCCTTTACTGTGTCATCATACAGATGACGTACAATGTTCTGCTGAATGTGCCATATACAGAGCACTATGGTTGGAGTTAGTCCACACCACCCTGATTGCTCTCTGCATTGCAAGGTCCCCATCCATGATCACAGATATAGGATGCTTCTGTACATAGCATCTGAAAAGGCATGTAACATCCACTCGTATGTCTGGCTTGTTTCATGTGAAATGATACCACATGCAAAAATAATAGTGATGTCGTGGTGATTCAACCCGACAAACGACACAAATGGCAGATTGTACTTATTGGTTCTGTATGTGCTATCAAAAACAGTAACGTCTCCGAAAGCCTCGTAGTCAAGTCAGGATTGACTATCACACCAGAACAGTCCCTTCAGATGCCAGCTTCAACAACCAAGTACCTGAAGGAAAAAAATCTGAATCTCGCCCTTGCCTCGCCACCATGTGATTGATCATTGTTTGAGCATCTCCGGAAGAAATTGATTCCTACTTGTTAGCATGGCAGAAATTGTAAATGTCACTCTCGTGCATCCAACCTCATCATATCCACCATATTGCATGCAAAAAATATCCATAAGATGGTGTTTCCTGATCCCTAATTTTTCTGTGTCTGCAATGTCTGCATTCTGCTCATCGCTAATTCTTCTGTGTGAATGCAAAAGACACGACAGATCCCGTGGGGCTAGAGGATGGTTGTGTTCATCGATGAAATCCTTCACAAACCACTGACATGTTTCCTCCTGTCTTGCAATCACCAATTTAGCTTTACACCGTACACGAGTTATACTCTGTGGCCTGCTCTTTCTATCTTCCATCTTCCTCTTCACGTGCTTCTCTTCACGAACCCCTTCACGACTACACACAGATTTCCTTGAAATTATATGGCAGTTGGATCCATCCCACTCGACATAGCTTCTCCGGACACTAAAACCTTTCTCAAGACCATATTTTTTATAGAATCTATAACCTTCATCCTAACTATTAAACATCTTGTTGGCCATATGATAGCACTCCAGCATTGACTCATGGTTTACATCCGCCATGTCTTCCTACATCACCATTCAG
>NW_021307500.1:0-1257 GCF_002162155.2 Triticum dicoccoides
GAGGGTCTCATGGACCGTAAACGTGAAGAATTTTGCAGTTTCACCCAAGGCCGACTTTCTGTGGATGCCTATAGCAGGGAGTTTGGTAATCTCGCCCGATATGCAACTGAGGAAGTTTCTACTGACGCCAAGAAGCAAGCAAGGTTCCGTAAGGGCCTTAGTCCTGAGCTTCGCCGCGACCTCCGTCTGCATGAGTGCACATCTTTTTCGAAACTTGTCAACAAAGCCATCAGTGCTGAAACTGGTCAGACTGACTATGACGCAACACGCAAGCATGGACGTGACACGGGTTCCTCATCCGGTGCTGGTCCTCAGAAGCGCCGCGTGTGGGTGCCCAACACCGCCCTGCCACCCAGGTTCACACCGAGGCCATCTTTCCAGGCGCCTCGCCCTGTACAACAGTCTGCTCCAGCCAAGCCCTATGGGGGTCCGACCAATAATGTTCCTCCACGTACCAGTTCCGTGACTTGTTTCAAGTGTGGGGAATCTGGTCACTATATGCGTGAATGCCCCCAGACCAACCCCAATCAATCTGCTAAAGCTGTTGGCCGTGGCAAGCCGACAGGAAAAGTATTCCACGCCAAGCCGGTCACCGCTTCACGTGGCCATGTCAACTGTGTCTCTGCCGAAGAAGCTCAAGAGGATCCCAACGTCGTTCTCGGTACGCTTCTTGTTAATTGCCACCCGGCATCTGTCCTTTTCGATACAGGAGCCTCTCATTCCTTATATCTGAAAATTATGCTCGTTTGCATAACGTTGCATTCTGTGACATGCCATCCACTATGGAAATCTCTACCCCTGGGTCTAGATGGCAGACCTCTAGGGTAAGCTATGGAAATGAAATCCAAGTCGACAGACTTGTTTTCCTTGCGTCTTTGATAGCCCTTAAATCTTCAGATATTAATATCATTCTGGGTATGGACTGGATGTCGGCTCATCATGCCCAAATTGATTGCTTCTCTAGGACTGTTCAACTCACCCATCCTTCGGGGAAGATAGTCAATGTCTTGACCCGAATAGCCAAGCGACAATTATATTCTCTTAACGCCAGCCCTTTGCCAGACCTTGAGGACGTTCCGGTAGTCCGTGACTTCCCGGATGTCTTTCCAGAGGAATTGCCAGGTGTTCCACCTGACAGGGATGTTGAGTTTGTAATAGACCTCATTCCAGGAACCGTTCCGATTGCTAGAAGACCTTATAAGATGGCACCCCTAGAACTAGCCGAGCTTAAGAAACAACTCGATGAGTCCTTGAAAA
>NW_021307501.1:0-1167 GCF_002162155.2 Triticum dicoccoides
CATCGTTATGTTGATCATATCTACTATATGATTCACGCTCGACCTTTCGGTCTCCGTGTTCCGAGGCCATATCTGCATATGCTAGGCTCGTCAAGTTTAACCTGAGTATTCTGCGTGTGCAAAACTGGCTTGCACCCGTTGTAGATGGACGTAGAGCTTATCACACCCGATCATCACGTGGTGTCTGGGCACGACGAACTTTGGCAACGGTGCATACTCAGGGAGAACACTTCTTGATAATTTAGTGAGAGATCATCTTATAATGCTACCGTCAATCAAAGCAAGATAAGATGCATAAAAAGATAAACATCACATGCAATCAATATAAGTGATATGATATGGTCATCATCATCTTGTGCTTGTGATCTCCATCTCCGAAGCACCGTCATGATCACCATCGTCACCGGCGCGACACCTTGATCTCCATCATAGCATCGTTGTCGTCTCGCCAATCTTATGCTTCCACGACTATCACTACCATTTAGTAATAAAGTAAAGCATTACATCGCGATTGCATTGCATACAATAAAGCGACAACCATATGGCTCCTGCCAGTTGCCGATAACTCGGTTACAAAACATGATCATCTCATACAATAAAATTCAGCATCATGCCTTGACCATATCACATCACAACATGCCCTGCAAAAACAAGTTAGACGTCCTCTACTTTGTTGTTGCATGTTTTACGTGACTGCTACGGGCTTAAGTAAGAACCAATCTCACCTATGCATCAAAACCACAACGATAGTTTGTCAAATAGACTCCGTTTTAACCTTCTCAAGGACCGGACGTAGCCATACTCGGTTCAACTAAAGTTGGAGAGACAGTCGCCCGCAAGCCATCTATGTGCAAAGCACGTCGAGGGAACCGGTCTCGCGTAAGCGTACGCGTAAGGTTGGTCCGGGTCGTCTCGTCCAACAATACCGCCGAACCAAAGTATGACATGCTGGTAGGCAGTATGACTTGTATCGTCCACAACTCACTTGTGTTCTACTCGTGCATATAACATCAACATAAATAACCTAGGCTCGGATGCCACTGTTGGGTTTCGTAGTAATTTCAAAAAATTTCCTACGCACACGCAAGATCATGTGATGCATAGCAACGAGGGGAGAGTGTTGTCTACGTACCCAACGCAGACCGACTGCGGAAGCGATGACACGAC
>NW_021307502.1:0-822 GCF_002162155.2 Triticum dicoccoides
TTCAACTCTAGTGTAAAATTATTTGAACTAGCTTATAGAGCTAGTTCAACTCTGGTGTAAAATCATTTGCAATAGGCTATAGAACTAGTTCAACTCTAGTGTAAAATCATTTGTATTAGGCTATAGAGCTAGATCAACTCTAGTGTAAAATTATTTGAACTAGCTTATAGAGCTAGTTCAACTCTAGTGTAAAATCATTTGTAATAGGCAATAGAACTAGTTCAACTCTAGTGTAAAATCATTTTATTAGGCTATAGAGCTAGGTCAACTCTAGTGTAAAATTATTTCAACTAGCTTATAGAGCTAGTTCAACTCTAGTGTAAAATTATTTGTACTAGGCTATAGAGCTAGTGCAACTCTAGTGTAAAATTATTTCAACTTGCTTATAGAGCTAGTTCAACTCTAGTGTAAAATTATTTTAACTAGCTTATAGAGCTAGTTCAACTCTAGTGTAAAATTATTTGTACTAGGCTATAAAGCTAGTTCAACTGTAGTGTAAAATTATTTGAACTAGCTTATAGAGCTGGCTTAACTCTAGTGTAAAATTATTTCAACTAGCTTATAGAGCTAGTTCAATTGTAGTGTAAAATTATTTGTACCAGGCTATAGAGCTAGTTCAACTCTAGTGTAAAATTATTTATACTAGGCTATAGTGCTAGTTCAACTCTAGTGTAAAATTATTTGTACTAGGCTATAGAGCTAGTGTAACTCTAGTGTAAAATTATTTCAACTTGCTTATAGAGCTAGTCAACTCTAGTGTAAAATTATTTAAACTAGCTTATAGTGCTAGTTCAACTCTAGTGTAAAATTATTTGTACTAGG
>NW_021307503.1:0-1094 GCF_002162155.2 Triticum dicoccoides
TTCGGACACACCATTACGCTGTGGTGTTCCGGGTGGCGTGAGTTGCGAAACTATTCCACAGTTTTTCAAATGTACACCAAACTCGTAACTCAAATATTCTCCTCCACGATCAGATCGTAGAAACTTTATTTTCTTGTTACGATGATTTTCAACTTCACTCTGAAATTCTTTGAACTTTTCAAATGTTTCAGACTTATGTTTCATTAAGTAAATATACCCATATCTGCTTAAATCATCTGTGAAGGTGAGAAAATAACGATATCCGCCACGAGCCTCAATATTCATCGGGCCACATACATCGGTATGTATGATTTCCAACAAATCTGTTGCTCTCTCCATAGTACCGGAGAACGGTGTTTTAGTCATCTTGCCCAAGAGGCACGGTTCGCAAGTACCAAGTGATTCATAATCAAGTGGTTCCAAAAGTCCATCGGTATGGAGTTTCTTCATGCGCTTTATACCGCTATGACCTAAACGATAGTGCCACAAATAAGTTGCACTTTCATTATCAACTCTGCATCTTTTGGCTTCAACATTATGAATATGTGTATTACTACTATCGAGATTCAATAAAAATAGACCACTCTTCAAGGGTGCATGACCATAAAAGATATTACTCATATAAATAGAACAACCATTATTCTCTGATTTAAATGAATAACCGTCTCGCATTAAACAAGATCCAGATATAATGTTCATGCTCAACGCTGGCACCAAATAACAATTACTTAGGTCTAATATTAATCCCGAAGGTAGATGTAGAGGTAGCGTGCCGACTGCGATCACATCGACTTTGGAACCGTTTCCCACGCGCATCATCACCTCGTCCTTTGCCAGTGCCCGCTTATTCTGTAGTCCCTGTTTCGAGTTGCAAATATTAGCAACAGAACCAGTATCAAATACCCAGGTGCTACTGCGAGCTCTAGTAAGGTACACATCAATAACATGTATATCACATATACCTTTGTTCACCTTGCCATCCTTCTTATCCGCCAAATACTTGGGGCAGTTCCGCTTCCAGTGACCAGTCTGCTTGCAGTAGAAGCACTCAGTTTCAGGCTTAGGTCCAGACTTAGGTTTCTTCTCTTGAGCAG
>NW_021307504.1:0-2191 GCF_002162155.2 Triticum dicoccoides
GGATGAGTTTCGGGAGCACGACGGTGTGGTGACAGTGATGGTGATGCTATCCCCACAGGGCTTAGCCTAAGCACTACAAAAATATGACCGAGGGACGAAATTGTGGAGGGGGGCACCGCACATGGCTAAGTGATTATCGTGGTTATGGGTGGCGCCCCCTCCCACATATATATAGGTGGGGGAGAGGGGAGAGGCCAAGGGGCGCCCCAAGTAGGGCCGAATCCTACTTGGGGTCTTTCCCTAGCCGCCCCTACCATATTTGCCGGAGGGTGAAGGAAAGGGGGGAGAAAGAAGGAAGGGGGAGGCCGACTCCCTCCCTTTCCTTCTCTCCCCAAGGGCTGCGTCTTAGGAGGGGCGCGCCAACCCCTTGTAGGCTGGTGTGTTCCCCCCTTTGGCCCATATGGCCCATGCATTAACCTCCCGAGGGTGTCCGAAACCCCTTTCGGTGACCCAATTTTTACCCGGTACACCCCGAAACCCTTCCGGTGTCCAAATATCATCGTCCTATATATCGATCTTTACCTCCGGACCATTACAGAGCTCCTCTTCATGTACGTGATCTCATCCGCGACTCCGAACAACATTCGGTCACCAAATCGTATAACTCATATAACACTACATCGTCAACGAACGTTAAGCTTGCGGACCCTACGAGTTCGAGAACTATGTAGACATGACCGAGACACCTCTCCGGTTAATAACCAATAGCGGAACCTGGATGCCCATATTGGCTCCTATATATCCTACGAAGATCTTTATCGGTTGAACCTTATGACAACATACATAATTCCCATTGTCCATCAGTATGTTACTTGTCCGAGATTCGATCGTCGGTATCTTCATACCTAGTTCAATCTCGTTACCGGCAAGTATCTTTACTCGTTCTGTAATACATCATCTTGCAACTAATTCATTAGTCACTTTGCTTGCAAGGCTTCTTATGATGTGTATTACCAAGAGGGCCCAGAGATACCTCTCCGATACTTGGAGTGACAAATCCTAATCTCGATCTATGCCAACTCACAAACACATTTAGAGATACCTATAGAGCATCTTTATGATCACCCAGCTACATTGTGACATTTGATAGCACACAAGGTATTCCTCTGGCATCCGGTAGTTGAAAAATCTCATAGTCGAAGGAATATGTATTTGACATTAAGAAAGCAATAGCAATGAACTGAACGATCAATATGCTAAGCTAACGGATGGGTCTTGTCCATCACATCATTCTCCTAATGATGTGATTCCATTATCAAATGACAACACATGTCTATGGTTAGGAAACCATAACCATCTTTAATCAACGAGCTAGTCTAGTAGAGGATTACTAGGGACATGGTATTTGTTTATGTATTTACACATGTATTTAAGTTTCCGATCAATACAATTCTATCATGAATAATAAACCTTTATCATGAATAAGGAAATCTAAAATAACAACTTTATTATTGCCTCTAGGGCATATTTCATTCTGTCTCCCACTTGCACTAGAGTCATTAATCTAGATTATGTGGTAATTAATCTAACACCCGTGGAGTCTTGGTGCTGATCATGTTTTGCTCGCTGTCGTGGATTTGTCACGGCAGATGTCCTTAGTGTCAGGACTTAGTCGCGAGGCCAACACATATGTGTTGTAGCTTGAGAGGGGTTGATCGGGGCGAGATACGCAAGGCGGATCAACACACAAGACAAGGATTTAGACAGCTTCGGGCCCCGGGAAACATCATCCGATAATAGCCCTATATGCTGTTTGTGGCTAGGTCTCATTATGATCATGTGGGAGTCGCCGCATAAACCGGCTCTCCTCTTAGTTGTGTCTAGCCCTAGAGATTATTTTTGCTTGTCCCTCTTGGGGTGCCCTGCCCCTCCTTATATAAGTTGAAGGGGCTGGTTACATGTAGAGTCCATCTCGGACTAAGACTTAAACTATTCTGACTTTTCATCATGGGCTTCTCTACATGGGCTTCTTAATGTCTTGGGCTTCTTAAAATCTGGCTTACAATCTGACTTATGCTCTGGCTTACGATCTGACTTACCATCTGGCTTACCATCTAGCTTACCGTCTGGCTTAACATCTGCCGGCTTACATGACTGTGTCTGCTGGCTTACATGACTGTGTATGCCTGGTTACACGACTATGTATGCCGGGTTACATGATTGTGTCTGTCGGGTCACATGACTGTGTCTG